>NC_041408.2:85118565-85418565 GCF_900747795.2 Erpetoichthys calabaricus
GATTTCATCCCGATACCTAATGGCAGTCAAGGTGCCGTTGTCTAGCCTGTAGAGGTCTGTGCGTCCCTCTATGGATATGCCTCCCAAGATATGCCATCACTGACCCACCACCAAACTGGTCATGCTGAAGGATGTTACAGGCAGCGTAATGTTCTCCATGGCTCCTCCAGACCCTTTCATGTCTGTCGCATGTGCTCAGGGTGAACCTGCTCTCATCTGTGAAAAGCACAGGGCACCAGTGGTGGACCTGCCAATTCTAGTATTCTATGGCAAATGCCAATCGAACTCCATGGTGCTGGGCAGTAAGCACAGGGCCCACTAGAGGACGTCGGGCCCTCAGGCCACCCTCATGAAGTCTGTTTCTGATTGTTTGGACCTTCACACCAGTGGCTTGCCTGCCTGCCTGCTGGAGGTCATTTTGTAGGCTCTGGCAGTGCTCATCCTGTTCCTCCTTGCCCAAAGGAGCAGATACCAGTCAGTCATGCTGATGGGTTAAGGACCTTCTATGAGGGGCCCTGTCCAGCTCTCCTAGAGCAACTGCCTGTCTCCTTGTATCTCCTCCATGTGCTAGGAGACACCGCAAACCTTCTTGCAATGGCACGTATTGATGGAGTAGTTGGACTAACCTGTGCAAACTCTGTAGGGTCCAGGTATGGCCTCATGCTACCAGTAGTGACACTGACCATAGTCAAATGCAAAACGAGTGAAAAAACAGATGAGGAGGGAAAAATGTCAGTGGCCTCCCTCCACCTGTTAAAGCATTCATTCCTGTTTTGGGGGTCGTCTCATTGTTGCCCCTCTAGTGCACCCAAGCAGCTGAAACTAATTAAGAAGCCCCTCTGCTACTTAACTGAGCAGATCAATAGCCCAGAAGTCCCATTGACTTGATGCTGTACTCTGATTAAAAAGTGTTCCCTTCATTTTTTTGAGGAGCATACATGTTAATTCTCGTATGCTATGATTATATGTATTAATCAGAAGACGGGAGACAAAGGTGTATTGTCTTGGTAGAGTTCTATATTACTCTACTTTCTCCTTTTGTACTCTTTATTGTATACGTAGACTTTATCAGAATGGCTCAAATCTTATAGACTCACCACTGTTTATAAGGTTTTGTACTTTATAACTTCTCCCCACCTTCCCTTAATAATAATAATTCATTACATTTATATAGCGCTTTTCTCAGTACTCAAAGCGCTATCCACACAGGGAGGAACCGGGAAGCGAACCCACAATCTTCCACAGTCTCCTTACTGCAAGCAGCAGCACTTCCAATTCTACATCTTTAACCTCAGGAATTAAGAGTAAAAGGACAAGGAGGAGTTAAGTGACAATTTTTAATAATGCAATAGGGGGGACCCAAAAATAACGAGAATTTTTTTCTGGAGGCCAAGCACCGTCCTTGAAGTGCTCAAGCGATTGTGTGATGCAGTGTGGAGAAAACGACCCACGTTGTGGCGATCAGGCGAGTGGCTTCTGAATCACGACAACACTCCGGCCCACACAACATCGAGTGTGCAGCAGTTTCTCATGAAATACAGTATGACAACGGTCCCCCCCACAATCCCTGGACCTTGCACCTTGTGATTTTTTCTTATTTTCCAAGAATGAAGCGGGACCTTCAAGAAGCAAACGACGGAGACACTGATGGCTATCACTTTAAAAGAGTTTCAAAACACTTTTGAACAATGGAAAAAGCCGGGGAGTATTTTGAGGGTGATTACATTTTTGAAATGTTCTGAGAAATATACGATTATTTAAAAAAGAAAAATTCTCATTATTTTTGGGTCCCCCCTCGTATTATTGATAATATTCATAAAATAATAATAATAAGGAAGCAGAGTCCATGTGAATATTGGGAAACCATACAACCTGATAAATACTGCACTGTAAAAAACGTAAGTAAATTTAACAGTAAAATACTGTGAATGGTAAAAGTTAAATACCTTTTCTGAAAAAAAGGAAAGTTGGCTTACGTTCTACTGACAATTACCTGTATATCTTAAACAATACATTTCATTATTTGTTTACAGCCAAGTTCTGTAAAATCAATATTTTTCTTCCTTTAAAATGTGCTATATAGGCCTACCGTTTACTGATACATTACAGTTACACTGAAGAAATCTCTATTCATTTTTACAGTGTAAAATTGTTAAACAGTGAAGGGAAACAAGTGTAAAATGTAAAACGGTAAAGCACTGTTTCGGTAAAACGAAAGTTATGATATTTGCATAAGTTAATGCCCCCCTTTTACCATCTTGTTCCTAGTGAACGGCATACCTTTGCATAGTGGGGGAAAAAAACTTAAAGTTGGTAGATGACATATTTATCCCTGCGTGCCCAAGGCTTTTTGAGATTATGGAAGCTGCTTTATGGTGGGTTGTATTCGATAAGCTGGCACACCTGTAGGACACCACACACCACAAGAGTACACTTTACTTATCCACCAGACATATGTGCCATAACTTTCTTAAAAACTGAATTCTTTTCAATGTATATAATTAAATGATACATGTTTGCTATTGTTTGTTATTACTTTACTGATATAAACTGTGCACTGGTGTTTGATCCTGACAGTGATTTCTAATGGTTTATTGATTGGCATATTTACTGTATTACAGTGCATGGATATCAGGTTATGATTAAACGGTCACTTCTATTGGAATGCGTTGTAAAGAAAAAACAGTTATTCACTACAAAGTTATACCGTAGACCTAAAAATACTGTTATCTTATTTTTCCGGTAAAATTCTGGCAACCACAGCTGGCAGTTTTTTATCGTAAATATAAATTTTTTTAAGTGTATCTTAAACCTAAAAATAAGGTCTCCAATCCAAGTCTTTAGAGTCCTGGTGCTTCCTATCTTGCTATATGGTTGTGAGACATGGACGCTATCCAGTGACCTGAGATGAAGACCGAACTCCTTTAGTTCTGCGTCTCTTCAGAGAATCCTTGGTTTGACTTTGTGTAGAATGAGTGGTTGCACATGGAGTCCTGAATGAGGCACATGTGGCGCAATTCCCCGAAAGTGATCCCCTTGCTGTTTTCATCTGATCTGAGGTTCTCGTCCATTGTGACGTTTCTTTTGATGAAAAGTTACACTTATTTTTTGCCTTTATAATATATGTTGTTGAGGTGTCGCCCCAACTGTTTATCTTTGTCTCGTCCTCTTTTACACAATCTATCTATCTATCTATCTATCTATCTACTCTATCTATCTATCTATCTATCTATCTATCTATCTATCTATCTATCTATCTATCTATCTATCTATCTATCTATCTATCTATCTATCTATCACACAGCACCTTTCAGATCTATCTATCTATCTATCTATCTATCTATCTATCTATCTATCTATCTACTCTATCTATCTATCTATATCTATCTATCTATCTATCTATCGTCATACACGTGTATAGACCCGACAAGCACTGTAACATATCGTGCCAGGGGAAAAAAGCGGGGTACTAACCTTTCTCTCTTTTATTCCTACAGAAAGACAGAAACAACGCCGCCGTAACTTTGACCATGTTCCCTAAACCATGTGCCACCACTTCCACATTCCATCCCTTCCTCTGGTGCCATCTTGATGACGTCATGTCTCCCATACAGCACATTGGTTCCTTCCCAGCATTCCATTCATCTGTTTCCTGTCCCACCCCATAAATGGTCCCTTCACCAGATCCAAAATATCTGCTGTTATGATAGGATGTCATATGTCTGACCGTATTCTTTGTTTTGATTTGAAATCTGTACAGTAAACAGGGCCGGAAACCCCAAAACTTTATGAGAGTTTGTCTATCTATCTATCTATCTATCTATCTATCTATCTATCTATCTATCTATCTATCTATCTATCTATCTATCTATCTATCTATCTATCTATCTATCATATATACTCGCGGATTAGTTCTCCCACGAATAAGTCGGGGCTTGATTTTATCATATAATTTCTGGTATTTGATAATGTTAGTCATATAAGTCAAATGCGGAAAACTTGCGCTATTGGTCCAAGAGATAACAATATGCTAACGTCCACCTGAGAGAGTAACCACAGAGAGCACATGGCCTTTTTATTTCTATGTAGTGTGCCTATGTGACCACACGGTAATACCCGCACTATTCCGAAGCGACGTTTGCACTGTTTTGTGTCTTTTGTATCTCACACCCTCATACATCTTTATCGTAAGAGCATCCCTTATCTACGATGGAGCGTTCAATTAGTAGAAAATATGAAGCTGGTTTAAAATTAAACGTTGTTGAAGAGACAAAAGAAATTGGTAACTGTGTAATGTTTTAGACAAAGACCTATTTCTCCTTAATTTACTCCCCTTTGCTCCACACTTTAAAATTACGAATTAAACAATTCAGACACAATCAAAGTGCCCACTGCAGACGTTTCAGTAACACAACACTTTGTCTACGCGGTCCTCCCATTTCAGGGCACCATAATGTTTGGGCCAATTGGTGTCAAAGGTGTCTGTGATTTTTCAGGTGGTACCTCGGGCTGCTTCTACCCTTTGGAGTTTGTAGTCACCATTGTTCAACTTGAGAACAAGAGCTGCGCCCATGAAAGTCAAAGAAGCCATTATAAGCTGAAAAACAAGAGTAAACACCATTGGGAGACATTAGGAAAAAACTTAGGATGATCCAAAATCAACTGTCTGGAATATCATGAAGAACAAAAAGCGCATGTGTCTTCATCCTCATCATTATGGAGGGCACTGTAGATGTCATAAAGTATATGCATTTTGAATTTTGTTTAATATTTAAACATTTCTCTTATTAATAGCACAGGAACATATCTTATACATATCTGAAGAAAAAATATTAAAGTTTGCACAAAATGACTAAGGCAATAGGTCGGCTGAAGATGTCAGTCCATTACTGATAAGCAGCACTGAGGCTAAATGGATTTGTGAGGATCCTTTCGAATATGTTAAACCTTTATATGGAAAGATTAATAGAGATTAGAAACTGAACGACTGCAGTGTTCAAAATATTAACCTCCCATTGAATATCATCTCTTTGGGGACAAGTATGTTTCTCCCTGCTTCAGATGACATGAACATTACACAGATGGAGGACGGTGATGCTCCTGATAATTTTCAGAGGTTGTATTTAATATTAATGACGACACAGCTGAATGGATGGCAGCTGCCTGCAGGGATTTTTTCAAAAATGCGTGTTTTAACTTTGAATAACATTTTGTCATCTTTCATGTAAACAGATAAACAATTCTTGAATACTCCTTAGAGTAAAATACATACCTTTCATTTACTGATAGATTTTATATTTTCCAAAAAAAGACGCATTATTCTGTAAAATTTAAGGTCAATCAAAATCAGTCATTTCAAGGGTTAGCTTTCTAAATGGCTACTTTTATTGTAAAAAAAAAAAAATAATTTTCAATTAATGGTGGCTATTTTTAATCACTGCCGCAGACCTGATAGGATTAAAAAGGTTTGGAAACGTTATGTTATTTTTAATCACAGGAAATTTTAAAAGCCTGTCTTTTTGACATTTCTGTGCTTGCACAATAATTTATAAAGCAAAATGAGGCAGAGTTTAAATTGCTGGTCTGAAAATACAACACCAGTGTTCTGTTTAACATGAAATCTTTTATTGGACTGTTTATATTTTGTAACAAAAGGCAACAGAGTGGACCAAAATGAAGGCAAAGTCATATGGTACTGGGCCGTGGTCGGGGCGCAAAATGCCCCAATGGGTTCTGCACTGCTCATAGTTTGCTGGTTGGCATGTTGTAAGCCAGGAATCCACTGCCAGCTGGGGGTTCAGATTCTTGTTTTGTTCGATATTCATTCTTTTGTCTATGATAATATTGTTATTTAGATAGATAGATAGATAGATAGATAGATAGATAGATAGATAGATAGATAGATAGATAGATAGATAGATAGATAGATAGATAGATAGATAGATATGAAAGGCACTATATGATAGATAGATAGATAGATAGATAGATAGATAGATAGATAGATAGATAGATAGATAGATAGATAGATAGATAGATAGATAGATAGATAGATGTGAAAGGCACTATATAATAGATAGATAGATAGATAGATAGATAGATAGATAGATAGATAGATAGATAGATAGATAGATAGATAGATAGATAGATAGATAGATAGATAGATAGATAGATAGACTTGATCCCAAGTATTTAAACTAATCCACCTTCGCCAACTCTTCTCCTTACATCCTCACCATTCCACTAACCTCCCTCTCATTTACACACATGTATTCTGTCTTGGTGGTCCTACTGACCTTCCTTCCTAGAGCAGATCTCCACCTCTCCAGGGTCTTCTCGACCTGCTCCCTACTCTCACTACAGATCACAATCCATCCATCCATTATCCAACCCGCTATATCCTAACTACAGGGTCACAGGGGTCTGCTGGAGCCAATCCCAGCCAACACAGGGCAAAAGTCAGGGAACAAATCCCAGGCAGGGCGCCAGCCCACCGCAGACAGATCACAATGTCATCAGAAAACATCACAGTCCACGGGGACTCCTGTCTAATCTCGTTTGTCAACCTGTCCATCACCATTGCAAATAAGAAAGGGCTCAGAGCCGATCCCTGATGAAATCCCACCTCCACCGTGAATGCATCCATCACTCCTACCGCAGACCTCACCACAGTCACACTTACCTCGTACTTATCCTGTACAACTCTTACATACTTCTCTGCCACTCCTGACTTCCTCATACAATACCACAACTCCTCTCTCCTCACCCTGTCATATGCTTTCTCCAGGTCCACAAAGACACAATGCAACTCCTTCTGGCCTTCTCTAAACTGCTCCATCAACATCCTCAGAGCAAACATCACATCTGTGGTGCTCTTTATTGGCATGAAATCACACTGCTGCTCACTAATCATCACCTCACTTCTTAACCTAGCTTCCATTTCGCATAGTGCCCGACAATAGATGGCAGCTATTCGACGATTGTTTGGATGGCGCGTCATTTCACGTAACGGTGGCCGCTGAGATCCCCAGATCTCACAGTTTGTGATTTTTTTTTCTATGGGGACATCTTAAAAGCCAAGTGTACCGCACACGTCCTGCAATCATTGCTGAACTAATAAGGAGGATTGAAGAGGAAATCCTCTTGACATGTTATTTTGAGCAATGCAGAATTTCCACAACAGGCTGTTAGAATGTGGACGGAGAAATGGACAACACCTTCATGCGGTTTTCTTCCAAGCGTAAAAGGAATATTGAATGAATATTGATTACCATCATTAATTGCATATCCTGTACTATACATTTCATCATTACATGTAATGTGTTTATTCGTGCATTGAACGTCAATTGAAAATTTCCCGTTTCTGTACGCCACCCTGTACTTTAAAACTTCTACTCATAATCAAATTGTACTTTTACTTGAGTCACCTTTCAGAAAGATATCTCTATTTTTATTCAGTTATGGCAGTTAGGTACTTTATACAATACCCATTAATAACTTAGAATGCTGTAGCATGGATTACAAAAATGCCATCCTTGCCTTGGCGAGTGTTAAATCAGTGAATCTCTTTGCCTGATCACAGAGTAGGCCTTTTGTGATTAGCGGAGTTCTTTCTCTGGCCACACATCCATACCGTTTTCCCATCATCCATTCACCGTGACATCATGATCTCATTGTGCTTATAATGGGAGACCTTGAAAATGAAGAGGCACTGAAAAGAGCGCTTCACGCCACTTGAAATCAACGTGCCTGAAAACATCCTCGGATGTGCCACGCAGGCTTGAAGTGTAAATAATATGTCAGAACACCTCTTTAATAAAACATTATCTTTTACGGAGTAATAGATGCATGAACCCAGAAGGCAAAGAGTTTTCATCTTGAACTGCAAAATTTCAAAGTCTGGCATCAATTAAATATTAAGCATGAGACCAGTACTCATTTGAAATATTAGACACGATGGTGTACTGTTGCCTTTCCATGGGCAAATCAAATATATCTCTATAAATTCTTGTAAAATGCCAGCCTACTATTTGATACCTGCGCTAAAAGTTAGACCCCTTCAAAGGTAATAAAAGACCCTGGCTTACTTTTCATTTTCATATTTCATAAAGGTGGCTATTCCTGGTATCTGATTAAATTTCAATGAATAATTAACACATTTTTTTTTAAATAATTAATTTCCAAAATTCAAAAATATTCCCATTCTGTGAATAGGGTTATCCTGGAGTGGAGGCCATCAAAATGTGTAGTACTTTTTTATGAATTGACTCATTTGGAAGACTTCAGCTTTACAGTAAATCTGTAGTGCAATTTAACGACTTCTTCTCATGAAATGGACATTTATAACTTTTTGATTATTATTATTTTTTTTAATTTAGTATTTGTGGGGGAGCATGGATCCAGCCCACTAGGCTTGTCCTGGGTTGGGGTTTGTGTTCTCCCCTTCCCTGCAGGGATTTTTTTTTTTTTGAAGGGTTCCCTGATTTTCCTCTTACATTTCAGAGACATGCAGATTAGGATAATTTGGGTTAGTAAAGGGTCCCAAATGTATGGGTGTGATGAATTGGCACCTCATTTAGGGCTGGTCCCTCCTTTAGGGGCAATGCTGCCAGGATACTTAAGACAGACAGACAGATAGATAGACAAAGTTGAACAACACCCCTTGAATCATCTCTCTTGTTATCCTTGTGATGTCCTGTGTTCTTGAACTCCTGCTGGGATTAAACCCTGGGCATCTTGTTCTTCTTCACTGACCAGAAAGCAAGAGTGAGTAAGGAACACAGACAAATTCTGAGATGTAAAAACAAAACTTTCAGATGTAGCAAAAAAACCTTTATTGCAGCATAAAAATAATCAAAAATCTGTGTCATGCACTTACGAGGGGAACACCTAAAACTTCTTGAAATCAGTCAGTAGCACTCGAGTCATTATCAAATATCCTGCTGGGTACTGCATGCCAACGATGACTGCACTTGTTGACATTGATGGACTTGTTTATAAAGAGTTTGTACCACGTGGACAGACCACCAATCAGTGATAGATAGATAGATAGATAGATAGATAGATAGATAGATAGATAGATAGATAGATAGATAGATAGATAGATAGATAGATAGATAGATAGATAGGAAAGGCACTATATAATGATAGATATTAATTTTAGTATAGATAGATAGATAGATAGATAGATAGATAGATAGATAGATAGATAGATAGATAGATAGATAGATAGATAGATAGATAGGAAAGGCACTATATAATGATAGATATTAATTTTAGTATAGATAGATAGATAGATAGATAGATAGATAGATAGATAGATAGATAGATAGATAGATATTAATTTTAGTATAGATAGATAGATAGATAGATAGATAGATAGATAGATAGATAGATAGATAGATAGATAGATAGATAGATAGATAGATAGATATGAAAGGTGCTATATAACTACTAGATAGATAGATCAATATGAATGGCGCTATATAACTACTAGATAGATAGATAGATATGAAAGGCACTATATAATTAATAGATAGATAGATAGATAGATAGATAGATAGATAGATAGATAGATAGATAGATAGATAGATAGATAGATAGATAGATATGAAAGGTGCTATATAACTACTAGATAGATAGATAGATATGAAAGGCTCTATATAACTACTAGATAGATAGATAGATAGATATGAAAGGCACTATATAATTACTAGATAGATAGATAGATAGATAGATAGATAGATAGATAGATAGATAGATAGATAGATAGATAGATATGAAAGGCACTATATAATTACTAGATAGATAGATAGATAGATAGATAGATAGATAGATAGATAGATAGATAGATAGATAGATAGATAGATAGATAGATAGATAGATATGAAAGGTGCTATATAACTACTAGATAGATAGATCGATATGAAAGGCGCTATATAACTACTAGATAGATAAATAGATATGAAAGGCACTATATAACTACTAGATAGATAGATAGATATGAAAGGCACTATATAATTACTAGATAGATAGATAGATAGATAGATAGATAGATAGATAGATAGATAGATAGATAGATAGATAGATAGATATGAAAGGTGCTATATAACTACTAGATAGATAGATCAATATGAATGGCGCTATATAACTACTAGATAGATAGATAGATATGAAAGGCACTATATAATTACTAGATAGATAGATAGATAGATAGATAGATAGATAGATAGATAGATAGATAGATAGATAGATAGATAGATAGATAGATAGATAGATAGATATGAAAGGTGCTATATAACTACTAGATAGATAGATAGATATGAAAGGCTCTATATAACTACTAGATAGATAGATAGATAGATAGATATGAAAGGCACTATATAATTACTAGATAGATAGATAGATAGATAGATAGATAGATAGATAGATAGATAGATAGATAGATAGATAGATAGATAGATAGATAGAAATGTCAAGACCCTGCTTGGAAAAACTGAGCCCATTGTGTGACTTTGTTGAAGTCTGTGCTGAAGCTCAACTCAAGAGGAGACCCCTTCTGAAAATACTGGGGTATTTATTTTGTTCCTCTGGAAAAAAGCATAAGACAAAAGACAAAGTCTCCATTTTATTCCTTTCTGATCTCATTACTGTCTGGGAGAAGATAAGAAGATATTAAGGAGACCGCTTCCTGGATTTTTCATTCCTATGGGTTGCTCTCAATAGCCCCGGCATCTGAAAAATAAAACAATGCAGAAATGCAGTGAACATTTTTAATAAGCAAATACTTAATCATTGCTTAGCGTAACATTTTGACTTTGAGAACAAGCATCCAGAGTGATCCATATATGTGCACTGTCTGGGGAATAGAAGCGATGTTATGGGTAATGACAGTGCAGTCTTTTCCCTTCTTTTTTTATTTCCCCCTGCATATCTCCCGAGAGTCACATCAACCGCCTCTGGGTGCTTTTAGGTTCTTTTTCACTGATTCTCCACCTGGAGAGACACCTGAGAAGTGTCGGTTTCACATCTCAAAGGTTATTCTGCTTGTCATGTCTTTTTTTATCATTCTCTCTTGTTATTTTTAAAACAACTTGCACTCTAATATTGCATATAAGTCATACATTTAGAGACACCAAAGCGATTCCTCTTTTCGTTTTGTGTCGATAAAATCCAACACTTCGTAACTCGACGATGACCAGTAACGGCATGAAGGACAATTTCTCTCTGTCCCTCCACTCTCTCTCTTTCTTTCTTTTTTAACATAGTCGCCACATTATTTTGATATATAGTTCTCTTTGGCCTGAAAAATAAATCACCTTCCTTCAAGATAAATGTAAATATATGAACACCACAAGCTATAACACTCCTTGATAATTTGATTCTCCTTCACTGTGTCCTTGAAACATAGCTGGAAACCCAGAAAATGATGTCCTAATGCCGGAATGAGGAATGAAATGTGCAAAAAAGTGGTAACCTCTTCCTGTCTATCTTTCATCTCATTCATTACCTTTCTGTTTCTTTTAAGACGCTGAAGGTTTGTTTGGTAAAAATACACACAGCATCAAGGCAAAAAGGTTACATTAAGCATGAATTTTATAACAGGAGCTGCGCGGACTGTTTTAAAAGGTCATAGATTTTGGTAAAAATAAAAAATAAAAGACCGCCTAATTGATTGCAGTTGGGAGATTTTTTTTTTTCCCTTTTCAGAAATAAATAATCCCATTGGGAGAAACTGCTAAAATGTCAGCTACATATTTGTGAAAACCCGGCTTTCTTTAATTGGTCTTCAAGCCGATGTCTCACCTGGTCGTGAAGTTTTTATCGAAAAACACCCCGTCGACCGCTACATGATAAAAAGACAGAAACGCAGATGTGGACAAATGTGTTGGTGCCCCACCACGAAAAAAAAAGAAGCCCCCCCCCCCCATAATTCTGTCAGAAATGACGTGAAACTGACAAAAGTCGTTGGCACCCGTCACCCATCCATTTGTCCTCACAGGTGGCGCAGTGGTAGTGCTGCTGCTTTGCAGTAAGGAGATTGTGGGTTCGCTTCCCGGTTCCTCCCTGTGTGGATAGCGCTTTGAGTACTGAGAAAAGCACTATATAAATGTAATGAATTATTAATTATTTAAATTAATTGATAAAATTGAGACTTGGCTTTAGAGTTGGGATTCAGCTGAATATTTCAAATACAGTACAATCCCTCTTAACCGGCCACCTCGGGACTGGACCCATGACCGGTTGCCGTTTTGGCCGGTTAATCCGACGGTTACCTAATTTCATGTAGAAAAATATTTCTAAGGTAGGTACTGTACCTCTTCAAAGTTCCTGAAGAAACCATATCCACAAGGCTTCATCCATGATTTCGCTCACGGGTTTTTCTCTCGTACAACGACTGGACAGTGTGGTGTAGCGGGTCCACGGCTCAAGTCAAAAAGGCCACTTTTTAAATAAATAATCGCCGCGCTCGCGGCTTACCGTGAATGTGTGGCCGATTGGTTGCCGGGGAATTCGTGATGCAGGCGGTCCTAGCTTAAGTGCACAGGTGAGGAGTCGTCCGCATCTGTAATTGTTCGCGGGAACTGCTAATTACCACATCTGATCCACGTCCCTGTGATAAATAG
This sequence comes from Erpetoichthys calabaricus, assembly GCF_900747795.2. Classification (NCBI taxonomy): domain Eukaryota; kingdom Metazoa; phylum Chordata; class Cladistia; order Polypteriformes; family Polypteridae; genus Erpetoichthys; species Erpetoichthys calabaricus. The sequence continues at coordinate 85,131,189 of NC_041408.2, forward strand.
AAGTGTGAGGTGGCTAGGAGGAGAACAGGAAAGAACGGGAGGTCAATGGAGAAGGAAGCAGATAGAGGAGAGCCGGTGCAGGAGAGCAAGAGAGCAGATTCGATGGAGCAAAAGCAGGCAGCTGGGAGGTGAACCTCAGCAGATGAGTGTTTGGCCGACACTGAAGAAAGTGGTTGCTCCAGCTGAGCGATCACAGAGCTGGAGTGACCAGTATTGAAGACGACTGGCCGTCAGAAGGCAGCGGCAGTCGTGGAGGCTTTGGGCAGGTTTAGCCCCAGCGTGAGCGTCCTGGCCGCTGGGGAAAGAACTCAAGTCTCGGTCAGGATGGAGCCCAACGTAGCCAGGGATCGGAGGGCTACCGGACCAGTGTGGAAGGCAGCTGTACCCGCAGGTAGGGCTACTCCCCTGTTGTGAAGCCCGATGGGAGAAGCAGGGGAGCCGCCAGGTAGAAAGAAGAAGGCACCGTGGAAAATTCATAAAGGAATATGTAAACGGAAATCACTCTGAAGGTAGGAGCCCTCTCACCTTCCAGGAAAGAAGGAAGTGCATACATAAAATATAAAGAAGAACTCAGGATTAAATTTTTTTTTTTTTTATTTTATTTTATTTTAACAGGCCGGTTAATGTGAGGCCAGTTAAGAGGGATTGTACTGTAATAAAACAAATGAAACAATAAAACAAATGAAAATGGCATGGACAATAAATATGATGGGACCCTTCACTTCATATTTTTTTGTACAACCTTGAGAGGCCATCACTGCCAACACATGATCCCCTAGTGCTCTCCATGACACTTCTGTACCCGTCCACAGGTCGTTTGGCCCACTCGTCCTGTCAGCTGGATCAGATTTGAAGGGGAGTCTTCTCCAGACTGCATGTTTCAGTTCTTTCTATAGATGTTTGCTAGGAGATTCCAAGAAGGCCATTTCAAGATAGTCCAATATTTGCTCTTGGGTGCTTTTCACTGTGGGTTTCTGTTGGAAGATCCATGACCTGCGACCGAGATGGAACTTTCTGACACTGGGCAGTACATTTCACTCCAGGATGTCTTGATGGCCTTGAGATTTCATTGTTCCCTGTACAGACTCAAGGCACCCCATGCCCCTAAATATAAGCGAGTCTCCTCCATATTTCACTTTAGCTGTGGTGTTCATTTCTTTGAAAGGTTAATTTTTTCCATCTGTGGATATGGAGCTGATGTGACTTGCCAAAAAAGCTCTAGTTTCGCCACATTTGTCCCAAGGACATTCTCCCTGAAGCATTGTGGCTTGACAGCACACATTTTAGCAAATTCTGGCTTTTTATATGGAGTCCTCCTGGGTCTTTTCTCATTCAAAAAGTGACGGATGGTGTGATCAGACACTGATGGACCTCAACCTTGGAGTTCAGCTTGTGTCTCTTTAGATGTTGTCCAACATTCTCACACTCCATCTACCCATTCTGGGGTTGATTTTCCTCTCACGGCCAATTCCAGGGAGGTTGGCTACAGTCCCATAAACCTTAAACTTCTTCCTAATATTTGCAACTGTTGTCACAGGAACATCAAGCTGCTTGGAGATAGTGGTCTTCTAGCCTTTGCCTTTCACAAGCTTGTCTATTGTTATCTTTCTGATCTGCCCAGGCAACTCTCTCCTTTGCTTTCTCAGTTCAACAATAACAAAACCACACAAGATGAAGTCCATAAGAAATAGCAAATGAAATGACGGAGGTGGATAGTCCAGAGATCAGCTCGCTGTATGTGAACGTAAAGATCAGTCCTAGCGGTATTTCCTGATGATGGGATTAGGAGCGCTCCTTTCTTTGAAGGTCAACAACCAGTCCTCATGCAGCTGAAAGACACCAGACAGCCCACACACCCAACACAGGAGATGATCCAGGACAAAAGCAAGAATCTACACATAGAAAATGAGAAGGTGAACAGACAGGTAACACCAGACAAGAAAACACAAAAGATTTCTCTTCTCTGTAGAACTGGTCTCCTTGTGCCCAGCAGCCCCTGCACCCTCAGTAAATGACCAATCAGAGCCACTGCAGGGTCTGCTGGGATTTGAAATTTAATTCCCCAGTCGCACCACTACAACGTGCTGTACTAGTGGATGTTCCCCAACCTGACCGGACCTAACCTGACCTGGGGGTGGGTGAGGTGGGGGTACACCTTCTTGTTTTCATCTTGTGGAACAAACAAAAATTTTACAGATAGTCATTAGGGTGTCACACCCTCTGATGGTATCACTATTGGCAATCTCCTCCATCCCCCGAGATGCCACTGGAAACAACTGCATTCTGTACTTCTTGCAAATTGCACAGGTAGAAAACGGGAAGGCAAACAGACAGGTAACTCCAGACATGAAAACACCTGTTCCCCTGTATCACCGACCTCCTTTTAAATCTTGCACTGGCCTCCTTGTGCCCAGCAGCCCCTGCACCCTCAGTAAATGACCAATCAGAGCCACTGCAGGGACTGCTGGGATTTGAAGTTTAATTCCCCAGTCGCACTGCTACAACATGCTGTACTAGTGGATGTTCCCCAACCTGACCTGACCTGACCTGGGGGTGGGTGAGGTGGGGGTACACCTTCTTGTTTTCATCTTGTGGACCAAACAAAAATTTTACACATAGTCATTTGGGTGTCACACCCTCTGATGGTACCACTCAGGGCAACCCCCCCCCCATTTTCCCCCCACCCCCCCCGGGATGCCACTGGAAACAACTGCATTCTGAACTTCTTGCAAATTGCACAGGTAGAAAACGGGAAGGCAAACAGACAGGTAACTCCAGATATGAAAACACCTGTTCCCCTGTATCACCGACCTCCTTTTAAATCTCGCACTGGCCTCCTTGTGCCCAGCAGCCCCGGCCCCCTCAGTAGATGACCAATTAGAGCCACTGCAGGGACTGCTGGGAGTTGAAGTTTAATTCCTCAGTCGCACCGCTGCAACGTGCTGTACTGGTGGATGCTCCCCAACCTGACCTGACTTGACCTGACCTGACCTGACCTGGGGGTGGGTGGGGGGTACACCTTCTTGTTTTCATCTTGTGGACTAAACAAAAATTTTAAGACAGTCATTTGGGTGTCACACCCTCTGATGGTGTCACTCAGGGCAATCCCCCCCATTCCCCCCCCCCCGGGATGCCACTGGAAACAATTGCATTCTGAACTTCTTGCAAATTGCACAGGTAGAAAACGGGAAGGCAAACAGACAGGTAACTCCAGACACGAAAACACCTGTTCCTCTGTATCACCGACCTCCTTTTAAATCTCACGCTGGCCTCCTTGTGCCCAGCAGTTCCCTGCACCCTCAGTAGATGACCAATCAGAGCCACCGCAGGGACTCCTGGGAATTGAAGTTTTCCTCCCCAGTAGTGCTGCAACAACGTTTATTCATATAAGAACTACATCTTATGTAAAATTTCATACAATACACCTAATTTCCACATAAATATAAGTATTACAATACTCATTAACAGACTGTAAAAAATTTTTTCACCCCAATACAATAAGTAGAATCGCACCAAGGAGCTTTCACGTGATTGTCGATTTGCAGTTTTTCACGGTACAAGATGGAGTGATGCTGGTCAGAGTGTCCAAAACAAACTTTTTTGTGAAAGTCCACAGGCTGGAACTAGAGTTTTCTTTCTCTATAACATTTTCCCACCAGTATATTTAATCAAAATGGATGTAAAACTACATAAAGGCCGAGAAATAATGAAGGGGGTGCAATTAGTGGGTCTAACGGGTCAGGAGTGATCACTACGGATGAATTCGTTTAATGGTGCAAGCGGAAGTCCCTAATGAAAAAAGAAAAATGTCAAAGCAGACGACTAAATGCTTCTGTTCTACCTGTGACTTTAGATTTTGATTTTTTAAGTACTTTGCTTTTTTAGGGGAATAAATATATTTGCTTGTTTTTAAGCAGCTGTCAAAACCATTTTGCTGTTTGCCATTTTTCTATGAATAATCTATTAAACATTGTTTGTTCAGAAAAGTGCTTTTAGTTGCTTTTATTTTCCAAAGGCAATTTTTTAAGCAACAGACTGAAAAGTGCAAATGAAAACAAATAAGGATACATTCTGATACAATCAAAAAATGGTGCAAAAAAAATCAATTTCTATAGGGGAAACAACAGAAGCATGCAGCTAAACAATTCTTTCCATAACAACATAGAATTGTTTTATTCTCTAAAACACACATTTGTGACCTTTGTAATTTGCCATTCTTCTTTTTTGTCATGTTTTCAAGCATCAGCCACTTTTCCACATGAAACTCAAATAAAAAAAATCACTCAGGTAAGGTAGGAAAAAGGGAAGGTTTGGCAGTTTCTGTGATGGAAATGACTGTTTGAGAGCTCTGTGGACGAGGGGAATGTGACATGTGCAGAGCTTCTGCTTGGCTCTGTCCCCTGTCTGTGTACACGGGAGTCAGTGGGAGAGCCAGCCGTGGTTTCCATACTTGGTCCCCACCCAAATGAAGAGCCCATGAACCATCAAACCACACATCTCTCCAGAAAGCATCCAACACAATGGATTGGCATTAGCCTGAATCCAACTACTATAACTGATCACCACCAAAACCAAACAGCCAACAATCAATCAATCTATCTATCTATTATATAGTGGCTTTAATATCTATTGTCATGCATGAATGTCAGAGGTTCATTTTCCGAGTTATTCACAGGTATGTAATACCACCCCAAGCCGAGAGCGGGTGCTGCCACTAACTGCCTTGCCTTCTTTTCCTCCACAGCACTAAGGAAGCACCCATTGAGGGCAACGACTCCATCCCATCCCATAGTCCCTGGACTATAAAAACAAGACGGCATGGAAGGAGGTGTCACTTGTGGATTAAGTGACCGAAGGCGAGAAGCTCTACAGCCTACTCACGAGATTCTTATTAGAGCCTTTAAAACTAGTCCATTTGTTACGGGGCATCCTATTGTTAAACCTTGTTTTGAACAACATCATGCGTTGTTTTTGTTTTCTTTGCAAGTAAATAAAGGAACAGCTCAGTTGGCACCTGACAATTTTACTGTTGTATCAACCTGTTAATGCACATGACCACACTATCTATGATGTAGTTCCTTTATATCTATCTATCTATCTATCTATCTATCTATCTATCTATCTATCTATCTATCTATCTATCTATCTATCTATCTATCTATCTATCTATCTATCTATCTATCTATCTATCCTGCCTACTATACTAAAATTAATATCTATCTATCTATCCTGGCTACTATACTAAAATTAATTAATATCTATCTATCTATCTATCTATCTATCTATCTATCTATCTATCTATCTATCTATCTATCTATCTATCTATCCTGCATACTATACTAAAATTAATATCTATCTATCTATCCTGCCTACTATACTAAAATTAATATCTATCTATCTATTATATAGTGGCTTTAATATCTATTGTCATGCATGAATGTCAGAGGTTCATTTTCCGAGTTATTCAGTTATGTAATACCACCCCAAGCCGAGAGCGGGTGCTGCCACTAACTGCCTTGCCTTCTTTTCCTCCACAGCACTAAGGAACCACCCATTGATGGCAACTGACTCCATCACATCCCATAGTCCCATAGTGGATTAAGTGACCGAAGGCGAGAACCTCTACAGCCTACTCACGAGATTCTTACTATAGTCCAACTAGACAAAGAGCCCGTTTCGACAACGTAAGATGAAACGGGCACGAGTGGAATAGTATAATATATAATAAGTATAAGCACCACAAACCTGATATAGGTGTTATTGAATGAATGCGTAATTAGGCCTTGTGCTGTATTCAAAATCGCCTTTCAGGCCTCTAGAGCTTTAATCGAAGTCGTCTTTCTCTTTGAATTTTTGCGGCCGTAAATCCACCGCCTCCCGAGATGTTGGGGTTGGATGTCGGTCGAAGTCGCCTTTCTCTTTGAATTTTTGCGGCCGAAAATCCACCGCCTGCCGTGATGTCGGTCTCATAAGGTTTTTCGGGGCAGCTGTGCAGAAGGCGACTGCGCATTCGGCTTTGGACGGACGTGAGTGAGTGAGTGAGTGAGTGAGTGAGTGAGTGAGTGAGTGAGTGAGTGAGTGAGGAGACTGGCGAATTATGTATTGAGATTGTTACATGACATCCTATTGTTAAACCTTTTTTTTGAACAACATCATGCATTGTTTTTGTTTTCTTTGCAAGTAAATAAAGGAATAGCTCGGTTGGCACCTGACAATTTTACTGTTGTATCAACCTGTTAAAGCACATGACCACACTATCTATGATGTAGTTCCTTTCATATCTATCTATCTATCTATCTATCATATCTATCTATCTATCTATCTATCTATCTATCTATCTATCTATCTTGCCTACTATACTAAAATTAATATCTATCTATCATATAGTGCCTTTCACATCTATCTATCTATTATGTAGTGCCTTTCATATCTATCTATCTATCTATCTATCCTTCCTATTATACTAAAATTATTATATATCTATTGATCATATAGTGCCTTTCACATCTATCTATCTATCTATGCTAACACCGACTTCAACTGGACTAATTTCAAGATGCCCATGGACCTAAGATATACAGGTATGAGTATGGTATTTGTGGTCCAAAAAGTCAAAAATAAATAAGAGTCTCATTAAGTACAAGCAAAGGTGACATTCAAAGAAGAGTAATTATTCACAATTCAAGCAACAACATGCAAACAATACAAAAGAGCTATCCTAATAAGCCTACAGCTCATCTTTGCAAGTTTGCCCAGATTTTTCGCAAGGACACATAATTCACTGACATTTGATATAAATGCCTTGCTGAATGGAAGGAAGTGAATGTCAATGCTGAACTGTCCTAAGAGGGATAACAATTCTCGTTTAGTCGAGGAGCGGCAGATCTGAAATGATGGGATGAAGATTAATATCCAATCGGGTTCCTGTTGTGGGAGCCAAACTTCTAAATTCATTGTATTGAAAATGAGTCTAAGGAACTCTGGAGAGTAAGACGGCACTCGACTGCCTCCACTGATAAGACTAAGACAACCAATAAAGCCAGTTCCTGAAATTTAATAGCTGTCTGGCAATACTGAAGGTGGGATGGGACAAGCATGCTGCTTGTAAACAGTGACCTTGTAAAAGAGAATCAAATAGTCTGGAGATGTGCAAAAGGCTTGTGTACTGTCTATGGAAGGATTTGATTTTTAAGGTATGATAAGAATAGTTGGGATAGAAATAATCTTTAAGAAAATTAAAGCATTAAATTACTGTCAATAATAAATGTATAGAAATGCTTATTTAAGATATTATGACTGTTAATGCTATTTATGAGAATTTAAATTCTCATTTTGTAATTAAACGGATGACAAACAGACAAACACTGACATGACTTGCCCCATTAAAGTAAAAAATCTCATACGTCCAGCAGCTGACTTTCTTTGCATAAAGCTTTGATTTTATTATCCAAATATTGCAGGTCAATATTTCATTATGCGGTATGGAATAAAAAAGTAACATTGTGCAGAATTGTATATTCCCCTTCCTCACTTATGGGTGCAAATGTACACAAAGTACAGTAGGTTTCAGATTCTTAAAGTGGTCCATGACTCAGAAAAGGTTAAGAATCACTGCCCTAATGGGATATGAGAATTCAAAGTTACTCCTTTTAACAAACTTTGAAAAAAAATGAGGATTGGCAATATAGTAAAATCTGCGGGTGATACGTTCCAAGACCCACATGGATGCCAGAACTCAAGTATAGTAGCAAACCCTACATATCAGACATCCTTCATTTACATACTGTACATACCTTTGATAAAGTTTAATTGATAAATTGCGCACAATAAGACATTATGAACATTAAATAATGATAGAATATGTTGAACATTTTTGTACTGGTGTTCTCTGTCGCACGCGAACACGCGACTGAACAGGATTCTGACGTTTTATCCTAACCCTTCATTTTGTTTTAGTTTGATTTAATATACTTTATTAATCCCTGAGGGGAAATTATCATTTTGCATGACCTTTGAGGGTCAGAGTGCAGGGTCAACCATTGTACAGAGTGCATCCCTGGAGCAATTTTCAGGTTAAGGGTCTTGCTCAAGGGCTCAATGGAGTAGAATCCCTTCTGGTAGGTAATGGGATTTGAAACCTTTCAGATACCAGAACAGGTCCTTAGTCTCAGAGCCATCACTCTGGGCATTCAACAGCTTCTCCATTCTTCATGGTTTTCACTGATGGGAAGCACTTCATGGCTTTTCTTAGGCTTTGAAGAAATGGCAGCATCACTACATGAAATTTTGTACTTTTTGCTTTGGGGTCATTACGAAGGAAATTTATGGGCTGTTTTCACAACAACACTGCAATAATGTGGCAGACAATGAGAATGCTGTATTTGGTGTGCCAGCGTGTTGACAAATTGAAGTCAGACACATAGGCATAGCCCCCTGTGGTGCTGGCACGTGCTGGATTTCCATAATCTGCTGCACACAGACTGTGCCAATCATTATTTTCTGGAATTATCCATGTAATATTTTTTGGCCATGGCAAATTGCGGATAACTGAATCCATGAAAACCGAACCCATGGATATTTTATAGAAATGGGGAATTTCATTTTATGCTATTTTTATGCTGATCATGAAAATAATATGATTTTTGATGTTTGATTCTTTACCAATGGTCCTAGCTCTCTAAGTGCCACTGATATGATGTTATTTCATTTCTTTATCATTTATTAGGAATCTAGCCCTCTCAGAGTGAAAAATTACACATTTCTATTACAGTCAAGAATATCTACATTTAAATTGAAGCACACATTTTTATACTGTATTTGTTGCAGCTATTCTTATTTATCATGTACTTCTACCTCATGAAGTAAATTACTAAATTTCTTATGAACATCCCAAACTAGGCTGGCGTTCGCTAATACAGACTTTTTAATTTACTATATTGATTTGCTAAATCCTAGGCTAGTTGAATAGCATTCCGTCCATCTTACTCTAATTCTTCTTCCTCTCTATCCTTCCTTTCCCACTTCTTTGTAGGGTCAAAATTTTCTAGGTTTTGCTGTGGTTTTTATGGTTAGAAATCCAGTGCATGCCTTCTAAAAGTCCACCCATTGATATTCAGATTTTGGAATTTGTCCACATTGCTACGCTTGTAGACGAGATACACCATTTTGATTAACTTAGCAGCATAAATGATTCACTCTGTTACCAACATCTTTATGATGAATCATTCTGACACTACAACAAACTTTTAACTTTGAATTTGTTACCTTTTTGATTTTCCAGTGTTTTGACCTTCTCTGGTCTTTACTTCAAATTGTGTACCACATTTACATTTTAAACATATAAAGTGAAGCACATATTTTAATATTTGATGCAACTATTCTTGTTTACGATGTACTTCTACCTCATGAAGTAAATTATTACATGTCTTATGATCACCCTGAACTAGGCCAGCTTTCACTAATTCAGACTTTTGAAATTATTGATGCTAAAAGGGGATGAATTGTATTCCAGCAAACATTTTCTTCTTTCTCTTTCTTTTCATGTCTCCCACTTCTATGTGAGGTCGTTGTTTTCTAGGTTTTGACATCGTTTTTATGACTGGCAATAATGAACACAAATTAGAAAGAACCCCAAGAAACCAGAGCATTCCTTCATCAAGTCACTTCACAGGCTCTATTAACATTCACATTGGGGATTTGTCCACATTGCTGCCCAGGTAGATAAGTTAAACCATCCTGAGTAACTTAGCAGCAGGATTGATTCATTCTGTTACCAACATATTTAAGGTAAATCATTCTGACACTAGAACTAACTTTTGACTTTGAATTTTTGAATTGCCCCGATACTTTGCTTGCTTGCTTTTTTTACCCTTTTCATTTTCTGGTATTTTGAAATTGCTTGGTCTTTACTTTAAATTGTGTCCCACGTTTTAGAAATTTTGGACTCTAAACATTTAAATTGAAGCGCATATTTTAATATTTAAAATATCTGATGCAACTATTCTTGTTTACGATGTACTTCTACTTCATGAAGTAAATTATTACATGTCTTATGATCACCCTGAACTAGGCCAGCTTTCACTAATTCAGACTTTTGAAATTATTGATTTACTAAATCCTAGGCTGATGCCAAAAGGGGATGAATTGTATTCCAGCAAACATTTTCTTCTTTCTCTTTCTTTTCATGTCTCCCACTTCTATGTGAGGTCGTTGTTTTCTAGGTTTTGACATCGTTTTTATGACTGGCAATAATGAACACAAATTAGAAAGAACCCCAAGAATCTAGGACATTCCTTCCTCAGGTCACCTCATGGACTCTATTAACATTCCCATTGGGAATATGTCCACATTGCTGCCCAGGTAGACAAGTTAAACCATCCTGAGTAACTCAGCGGCAGAAATGATTCATTCTGTTACCAACATCTTTATGATGAATCATTCTGACACTAGAACCAACTTTTCACTTTGAATTTTTGAATTGCCCCAATACTTTGCTTTACTTTACTTCGGTTACCCTTTTCATCTTCTGGTATTTCAACCTTGCTTGGTCTTTACTTTAAATTGTGTCCCAGGTTTTAGAAAATTTGGACTCTAAACATTTAAACTGAAGCACATATTTTAATATTTCAAATATCTGATGCAACTCTTCTGGTTTATTATGTACTTCTACCTCGTGAGGTAAATTATTACATTTCTTAGAAACACCACAAACTAGGATAGCTTTTGCTAATTCAGTCTTTTTAATGTCTTGATTTACTCAAACCTAGGCTAGTGCCAAAAGGGGGTGAATCATATTCTGGGAATCTTTTTCTTCTTCATCTTTTCTCACTTCTGTGTGTGGTCGATGTTTTCTAGGTTTTGACATAGTTCTCATGACTGGCAATAATGAGCACATTTTAGAATATTTGGACTGTAAACATTTAAATCGAAGCGCATATTTTAATATTTCTGAAGCAACTATTCTTGTTTACTATATACTTCTATGTCATGAAGTAAATTATAACATTTCTTAGAAACACCACAAACTAGGGTGGATTTTGCTAATTCTGACTTTTTAATGCATTGATTTACTAAGTTTTAGTCTAGTGCCAAAAGGAGGTGAATCGCATTCCAGCAACTTTCGCATTCTTCTTCTTTCTCTTCATCTTCTGTGAAGTCGACACTTTCTAGGTTTTTTTTTCTAGGCAATAATGAGCATGTTTTAGAATATTTGTACACTAAACATTTAAATCGAAGCGCATATTTTAATATTTTAAATATCTGAAGCAACTTTTCTTGTTTACTATGTACTTCTACGTCATGGAGTAATTTAATATATTTCTTAGGAAGACCGCAAAGTAGGATGACTTTTGGTAATTCAGGCCTTTTAATGTATTGATTTACTAAATCCTAGGCTAGTACCAAAAGGAGGTGAATTGCATTCCAGCAAACGTCTTCTACTTCTTTCTCTTTCCCTTCATCTTCTCCCACTTCTATGTGAGGTCGTTGTTTTCTAGGTTTTGACATCGTTTTTAGGACTGGCAATAATGAGCACAAATTAAAAAGAATCCAGGGCATTCCTTCATCAGGTCACCTCACGGACTCTATTAACATACACATTGGGAATTTGTCCACATTACTGCCCAGGTAGACACTTTAAACCATCCTGAGTAACTCAGCAGCGGGAATGATTCATTCTGTTACCAACATCTTTATGATGAATCATTCTGACTTTAGAACCAACTTTTGACTTTGAATTTTTTAATTACCCCAATACTTTGATTGCTCGGTAACCCTTTTCATCTTCTGGCATTTCAATCTTGCTTGGTTTTTACTTTAAATTGTGTCCCACGTTTTAGAAAATTTGGACTCTAAACATTTAAACTGAAGCGCATCCATATTACTAACCGAGAATGGTAAACCGGATGGCATGGACGCAGGTACACGGCGATGGGACCATGAGACGTACTGCGCAGGCGCGTACAGCTCAACTAACGGAAATAGCAAATAAAACAACCGCCATATTGTGAGAGGCACTACTGCGGAGTGAAGTTAGGAATAATGTGCTGCTTGGGATTGTACAAACCGCTGAACGCTTTACACCAAATTCAAACACAATACAGCTCAACGATACACACACGAGCCCACCTGGATAAGATCAATGAACGCAGGCGCCTACAACGCGCGTCTGAAACTGCAAAAGCAAAGCAGGCACGGGTTCAAAATGAACAAGCTCGACTGACGGATATACAAACACGAGCCCGCCTGGATAAACAACGCGCCCTTAGCTAACGATTAACGACACAGCCACACAGAAAAGAGGATTCTGCACTGCACCCCAGAGTCAAACATAAGACACTACGGGGTCCGCAAAGGTCCACAAAGATAGTACGGAATATATAAGAGCACACCGATCAAAAAAAAATCAATCGTGTAAAAGCACGTAGTACACACAGATCGTGTGCTTTCAGCGCATAGAAAGCATATAAGGACAATACGGAGAATAGAGACCCAAAGGCATTGGAGAGAAAAAAAGGCAGAGAAGCGATTATAAAAGCAGTGGAATTCGAAAGGCTCAAACAAACGATGGCGCGATACACATGCAGACAAAGGTACAGAATATGAAAGCAGGAAAATTTGAAAGTATTGTAGCGTCCCACCCAGGTTGAGGGCTTTTTGGTTTTAAGTGACTGTTACGTCCGATTGAGGTTAAGGCGGAGTACAGCACGGAAGACTGATAGCGGGCTATTGATTGATGCGGTAAGGGGGGTGGGTGTTGGAGAGGGTGCTAGAAAGTTGTGTTTGGGGTTAGGAAGTCAGCGATTGTTCAGGTAAAACTTTTGTGACACTTTATCATATCAGTCACTACAGTATCAAAGAAAAGATAGAAACGATTGCATTACGGCAAACAAAAGGTGATTAATCATCAGAACCAGGTGTAATTGAAAAAATACCAGGACAAATTGAGGTCTGAAAAAAAGAGTAGACAACAAAGTCTTTTCGCATTCGCATTATTCAATGGACAAAACGTGGATTTAAACAATAATGGACCATATGCTATGAGAATCTGTGGTCCCACAACAGTTAAAGGAACGACAAGTTAAATTTCAAAGAGTACACAATTCGGTCGGGTGTATATTGATGATCTCGGAGAAGCGATGCAAATTTTAACAGACAAAAAGAAAGGTGATGTATATATTCTGCGAGTAACATTACACACCAAAGGAGATCGTGATATGCCATTCGTAGTAAAATGTTTACAGTTTACTGTGAGAATAGCTTTTGCTATGACAATCAATAAATCACAGGGACAAAACAGAAAAACACGGATTATTTATTACAGAAACAGAAACAATATTCACTCACGGGCAGTTATACGTTGCGTTGTCACAATGTGTCTCCAAAAAAATATTGCTTTTAATGAAGCTTTAAAGTAAAAGTGAAAATAATGAAATTGAAACAATTCCAAAAAAAAAAAATGTAAAATTGTATATCCATTTAACCAAACACGGAGGTTGGCGAGCGAAGCGAGCAGGGGGCGAAGCCCCCTAGTATTTTAATATTTCAAATATCTGATGAAACTACACTGGTTTGCTATGTACTTCTACCTCATGAAGTAAATTATTACATTTCTTAGAAACACCACAAGCTAGGATAGCTTTTGCTAATTCAGTCTTTTTAATGTATTGATTTACTCAATCCTAGGCTAGTGCCAAAAGGGGGTGAATCATAATCTGGGAATCTTTTTCTTCTTCATCTTTTCTCACTTCTGTGTGGGGTCAATGTGTTCTAGGTTTTGACATAGCTTTTATGACTGGCAATAATGAGCACATTTTAGAATATTTGGACTGTAAACATTTAAATTGAAGAACATATTTTAATAATTCTGAAGCAACTATGCACGGTGGCACAGTGGTAGCGCTGCTGCCTCGCAGTAAGGAGACCTGGGTTCGCTTCCCGGGTCCTCCCTGTGTGGAGTTTGCATGTTCTCCCCGTGTCTGCGTGGGTTTCCTCCGGGCGCTCCGGTTTCCTCCCACAGTCCAAAGACATGCAGGTTAGGTGGACTGGCGATTCTAAATTGGCCCTAGTGTGTGCTTGGTGTGTGGGTGTGTTTGTGTGTGTCCTGCTGTGGGTTGGCACCCTGCCCGGGATTGGTTCCTGCCTTGTGCCCTGTGTTGGCTGGGATTGGCTCCAGCAGATCCCCGTGACCCTGTGTTCGGATTCAGCGGGTTGGAAAATGGATGGATGGATGGATGAAGCAACTGTTCTTGTTTACTATGTACTTCTATGTCATGAAGTAAATTATAACATTTCTTAGAAACACCACAAAGTAGGGTAGGTTATGCTAATTCAGGCCTTTTAATATATTGATTTATTAAATCCTAGGCTAGTGCCAAAAGGAGGCGAATCGCATTCCAGCAAACGTCTTCTTCTTCTTCTTCTTTCTCTTTTTCTTCATCTTCTCCCACTTCTATGTGAAGTCAACACTTTCTAGTTTTCACGACTGGCAATAATGAGCAATTTTTAGAATATCCATCCATCCATCCATTTTCCAACCCGCTGAATCCAAACACAGGGTCACGGGGGTCTGCTGGAGCCAATCCCAGCCAACACAGGGCAGGAACCAATCCCGGGCAGGGTGCCAACCCACCGCAGGACAATTTTTAGAATATTTGTACTCTAAATATTTAAATCCAAGTGCATATTTTAATATTTCTAAAATATCTGATACAACTGTTCTTGTTTACTAAGTACTTCTACCTCATGAAGTAAATTATTACATTTCTTAGATACACCACAAACTAGGGTGGCTTTTGCTAATTCAGGCCTTTTAATGCATTGATTTACTCAATCCTAGGCTAGTGCCAAAAGGGGGCTAATCGCATTCCAGCAACTTTCTTCTTCTTTCTCTTCATCTTCTCCCACTTCTATGTGAAGTCGACACTTTCTAGGTTTTGATGACTGGCAGTAATGAGCATGTTTTATAATATTTGTACACTAAACATTTAAATCGAAGCACTTATTTTAATATTTTAAATATCGGAAGCAACTTTCTTGTTTACTATGTACTTTTAAGTCATGGAGTAATTTAATATATTTCTTAGGAAGACCGCAAAGTAGGATGACTTTTGGTAATTCAGGCCTTTTAATGTATTGATTTACTGAATCCTAGGCTAGTACCAAAAGGAGGTGAATTGCATTCCAGCAAACGTCTTCTTCTTCTTTCTCTTTCTCTTCATCTTCTCTCACTTCTATGTGAAGTCGACACTTTCTAGGTTTTGACAACCGGCAATAATGAGCATGTTTACCAATATTTGGACTCTAAACATTTAAATTGAAGCACATATTTTAATATTTCTTAAAATATCTGATGCAACTGTTCTTGTTGACTATGTACTTCTGCCTCATGAAGTAAATTATTACATTTCTTAGAAACACCACAAACTACGGTGGCATTTGCTAATTCAGGCTTATGTATTGATTTACTAAATCCTAGGCTAGTGACAAAAAGAGGTGAATCGCATTCCAGAAATCTTTTTCTTCATCTTTTTCCACTTCTCTGTGGGGCCGATGTTTTGTAAGTTTCGGCGTGGTTTTTATGGCTGACAATAATGAGCACAAATTAGGAAGAATCCTAGAAATCCAAGGCATTCCTTCACCGGGTCCACTGACAAACTCCATTAACATTCACATTGGGCCAATTTACAGCAACCAATCAACCTAACAGCGTGTCGCTGGGTAGTGGGAGGCATCCATAGTCCCGGAGCAAACTCGGTTTATGACCTATTAAGTTCTCCGAAACATCTCAGTGTGCACTTGGAGCTGTAAATTGTTCAACAACAGCTATTGCCTGTAAAGTAATGGTAATGTTGTGCATGGAACAGAATAATTACCTCTTGGCTACATCGTTATTATATTGTTGGAAACGCAAGTAAAAACATTAAAACATTTTACGTTTTTAGCTGCAGTAACTGAGGAAAGAAAGTCGCATTTCACATTTAATTGTCTTGGAAATAAAGAAAGAACACCCCACTGAGCACTTTTATTGCTTATGAAACTATTTTAAGCTGTTATTTTCAAATTAAACTGGACTGACTCTCTCATTATACCCTCAGCATGGTTCACAATGCAGAACAAGTCACGTAACAAAGCACTCTTAAGTTTTAGCTGTCTGGACTTTCTTTTTATGGCCTTTCTTTAAATTGATAATGCATTTGTTTTGTATGGCGGTGCAGTGCTCAGCTCCCACTGTATTGTCACTGTTTGTGGGGAGTTTGCATGTTCTCCCTGTGTCTATTTGGGGTCTTTCTGAAGTGCTTTCCTTTACCTTCTGTATCCCAAAGAGGCACTTGTTAGGTTTATTGGCACCTCTAACTTCCCCAAAAGTACACACAATGGATTCGGCAAAATTTTATACACCCCTTCCTTTGTGCACACTTAATTGTGTTCTAGAGTTTATTTTAAATGGATCAATTTGCCATTTGTACCCATCAGTCAATACTCAATAACCCATAATTATCTTCTTCTTCGTCTTCTATAGCTATTCCCATGTTCATGTCGGGGTCAGTTTTTGTTTATTTTTTTGACTAGACTTCTCCAATGGACATGATGTTTACAGCCTGATGCCTTTCCTGATGCATGGCAAAGTTTCTGTTTTTAGAAACTCAAAACCTTACCCCTGAGAAAGCATACCTGGGGTCTGCCTCATTAATAATGTGTTTCTAAAGTACCTCGTGTCACACACATGTGTCTGTGGATCGATCACCATCCAGGGACATCTGAAATAGGTAATACTACCTGTGACAAAGAGAGGGGGAACTTGCTGTACCTTTCTCCTCTTCTGTTCTCTCCACAGCAGCAAGAAGACCTCCAGCTAGGACAATTGATTCCACCCCTTCCAGGTCTTTAGAGCATTAGAACAATCTGGACGAGAACAGGCCATTCAGCCCCACAAAGCTCGCTGGTCTTAACTTTTCTAAAAACATCAAGTTTGAAAGTCCCTAAAGTCCTATTGTCTGCCACACTACTTGGTCACTTATGCCAAGTGTCTGTGGTTCTCCTTGTGAAGGAAAACTTCCTAATGGTTGTGCGAAATTTACCCTCAACAAGTTTCCAACTGTGTCCCCGTGTTCTTGATGAACTCATTTTAAAGTCACCGTCTCGATCCACTGGACTAATTCCCTTCATAATTTTAAATACTTCAGTCAGGTCTCCTCTTCATCTCCTTAAGGCTCAGCTCTTTTAATCGTTCCTCATAACTCATCCCCTGTAGCCCTGAATCAGCCTAGTTGCTCTTCACTGGACCTTTTCTAGTGCTGTTATGTCCTTTTTGTAGCCTGGAGACCCAAACTGCACACAGGACTCCAGATGAGGCCTCACCAGTGTGTTATAAAGACTTGAGCAGAACCTCCTGTGACTTGTAATCCACACATCAAGGCGCTATATGACCTGACATTCTGTTAACCTTCTTAATGGCTTCTGAACACTGTCTGGCAGATTATAGTGTCGAGTCCACTATGGACTCCTAAGTCCTTCTCATAAGGTGGACTTTTCATTTTCAGACCTCCCATTGTGTATTCCAACCTAACATTTTCACTTCCTTCATACTTCAAATGTACTTACTTTGAATTTCATCTGCCATAAATCTGCCCAAGCCTGTCTGCTGTCCAAGTCTCTCTTTGGCGATTCAACAGATTCTCGATTATCTGCCAATCCACCTATCTTTGTGTCATCTACAAATTTAACCAGCTTGTTACTTATATTCCTATCTAAATCATTGTGACAGATAGGGGCGCTGTCGTCCCCTTGAACCCTCAGGCACCACGTCAGACACCAGATAAAAGTCCAAAGATGAATATTTATTATAATAATAAAGTGCACAAAACACTCTCCACTCCACAATACTCCAATAATCAATTACAATAAACCACTACAACAATCCTCCACTCCCAGCAGCTCAGTCACCCTTCCTCCCAACTCGGCTCACTGCTGGGATCTCCCACAGTCCTTTTATAGTCCATGACCCGGAAGTGCTTCTGATCCTTCAGTCCATGTGATTACCCAGCACTTCCGGGTCAGATGAAAACTCTTCTTCTTTATCCCGGAAGTACGTCATTTTCTCTGTCGTTGCGACTAAGACGTACTTCCGGGTTATAGGGGAAATACACGTCTTTGAGCCTTCCTGTAGCGTCCTCTGGCGGCCCCCACGGTATCCAGCAGGGTTGTGAATAACGACTCCATTGTCCATGATTCCCTGCTGGCATTCGGGGCACCTCCTTGCTGCAGGGAGGGCTCCATCTGGTGGCCTGGGGGTATTGGTCGGGGTGAATGGCCGGCCATATCTCACATCATTTATATATATTAAAAATAGCAGCAACCCTAGCACTGACCCCTGCTGGTCACCACTGTTAACGTCACCCAATTCCAATGAGGTTCCTCACACCATCACCTTCTGCTTCCTGTGTCTGAGCCAATTCTGCACCCATCTACACGCCACACCCTGAACTGCCTTTTCTTTTAGTCTGATGCCCAACCTCTCATGTGGCACCTTATCAAATGCTTTCTGAAGGTCCAGATAAATAATATCATATGCTCCCCTTTGATCAGATCCTTTTGTTGCTTCCTCACAGTATTCCATCATGTTAGTAAAACATGACCTTCCTCATCTGAACCCATGATGACTGTTCAGTAAAACTCCTGTTCTCAAAGTTATTCCTTCCTCATTAATATACCAAAGTCTTTAAAGCCTACTGTTACCAGAGAGAGGCAGTCATTTTGGATTTGACTGAGCCGAAGGACAGAGTCCCGAGTTTCTTAAAAACTGGTGCCAGGACGGATTGAATTATTTGGTTTTGCAATTGCTTGTAAGTGAGGCATAGATATCATCCCTGTTTATTTAATTTTTAGGCTGAAATTAAACACAGACAGTCAGCTTGACGCCCCTATACTTTTTCTGGTACCTGCAGTACGTTATTTTGACCACATGTAACACCGGCACCAAGTGCCAGAATGGATTCTTTGCTCTTTACAAGGCTCTTTTAGGTGGCTCACTATCCTTAACAGGACCACTCACCTTTGCCACATTAAAAAGATTTCTGTTTATGACATTGTAGGGTTGCCAATTTACGGGCTCCCCTATGGCTGGCTTTTGAGACAGAGTTTTCATTTCACTGGCTAGAATGCCAAAATCCTATTCTGATGGACTGATGGTCCTTGGAATTATTTTAACTTGTTATTTTTATTGCCAAGTTATTTCTCAATTAAACGGGGACCGTTCAAAGTGTGTAACTCATCATCTGTGCTCTTCTTTTTATTACAATTGAGAAAATCCCACACAAACATGAAAAGGGAAAAGTAAGATGGAAAGGATTCAGGCCTAGCCTGACTCCACATGATGATTTAATATAAGTTGAATTAACTACCACAACTCATGGTGAGTCACAGAGAATTCAGGTCCTGTTGCATCTTGGGTATTCCAGAAGCTAATTCAATACTAGATGGGTTTCAACCCAATCGGATGCACAGGAAAAAAACAAGAGGAGATTTATGCGAATGTGTCAAAGAGCAATGGTAATAATTTGAGCATATCTTAACTAAAATTAAAATGTGTGACCCAGACATTGAAATGCTGACTGAACATGTCCATGTTACTGCCCAGGTAGACAAGTTACACCATCCTGTCTAACTCTGCAGCAGAAATGATACATGATAATGATTCTGTTACCAATATCTGAATGATGAATCATTCTGACTGTAAAGCAAAGTATTGACTTTGAATTTTTAATTTGGCCTAATACTTTGTTTACTCAGTTACCTTTTTGGTCTTCTTTGGTATTTTGACTTTGATTGGTCTTTGCTACAAATTATGTGCCACATTTTGCTGTCTCCCAGTCTTATATTTTCATATATGTGTGGTTTTTTTATTTGACAGCCTGGAGATCGGGGTGATTACATTCATAGCATTCGTAGTCTGAATCACAATCTGATTGTATGGGTGGTTACCTACCAGGTAACACTTGTGGTTGGTCTGCAAGTCGGCAAACATCCGCCACGGTGCCCTCTCAGTTGCGAGAAGCAGATCATAGAATGTTGCATAGTTTACTGTCAAATAATGCAAAGAGTACGCGACACGCGTTTCACCCTTATTTGGGCTCATCAGGCGTACACACTCACTGCACCCCTCTCGGGGATCGAACCTCGGGCGTCAGTAGGTAACCACCCATGCAATCAGATTGTGATTCAGACTACAAATGCTATGAATATATATATATATATATATATATATATATATATATAGTAAGAACGCTAGGGGTCGCTGTCTCCCCTTAAACTGAACAGACAGATTCACAGACACAGGGTAAAAGCACCAAGAAGTATCCTTTAATTATTTCTTCTTGCACAATACCTTCAAAGCACCACAGCCACAATAAACACAATTAAATTATTATCAAAACACAATTCTTCTCTCCTCCACACCTCCCAGCAAGCTCTGTCACACTCCTCCCGATTGCGGCTTGCCTGTTGGGTTTTCAGCAGTCCTTTACATAGTGTCCGACCCAGAAGTGCTTATGTTCTTCCTTCCACATGACTTGCCAGCACTGGAGAACTCAAATTCTTTAGTCAGACCAGAAGTACTTTGGGGCTCCTGTCCACGTGATCCATTAGTACTTTCGGGCTATAGGGAAAGTATGACTCCCCTGATCCTTCAACAGCTCCCCCTGGCAGCTTTCACAGCATCCAACAGGGCTGTGAAACTGAACTCCAAGTCCCAGGATGCCCTGCGGGAATCCAGGGCACTGCTATACTGCAGGGGAGCTGCCATCAAACATCTTGGGGGAGGCAGTGTCCAAAAGTTGCTGCTTTCCCCCATCTTTTCCTTCTTGGGGTGTCTCGGCCAGGTTGAGCGCTGGCCACGCATCACTCTATATATATGCTATATATATATATATTTATATACAGTAATCCCTCCTCCATCGCGGGGATTGCGTTCCAGAGCCACCTGCGAAATAAGAAAATCCGCGAAGTAGAAACCATATGTTTATATGGTTATTTTTATATTGTCATGCTTGGGTCACAGATTTGCGCAGAAACACAGGAGGTTGTAGAGAGACAGGAACGTTATTCAAACACTGCAAACAAACATTTATCTCTTTTTCAAAAGTTTAAACTGTGCTCCATGACAAGACAGAGATGACAGTTCCGTCTCACAATTAAAAGAATGCAAACATATCTTCCTCTTCAAAGGAGTGCGCATCAGGAGCAGAGCCTGTCAGAAAGAGATAGGAAAGCAAACAAATCAATAGGGCTGTTTGGCTTTTAAG
Source organism: Erpetoichthys calabaricus (assembly GCF_900747795.2). Classification (NCBI taxonomy): domain Eukaryota; kingdom Metazoa; phylum Chordata; class Cladistia; order Polypteriformes; family Polypteridae; genus Erpetoichthys; species Erpetoichthys calabaricus. The sequence goes on from NC_041408.2 coordinate 85,152,488, forward strand.
TATGCGAAGCACCGCCGGTACAAAGCTGTTGAAGGCGGCAGCTCACACCCCCTCTGTCAGGAGCAGAGAGAGAGAGAGAGAGAGAGAAAAACAAACAATCAAAAATCAATACGTGCCTTTCGAGCTTTTAAGTATGCGAAGCACCGTGCAGCATGTCGCTTCATGAAGCAGCTGCACAGCAGGTAGCAACATGAAGATAATCTTTCAGCATTTTTAGACGAGCGTCCGTATCGTCTAGGTGTGCGAACAGCCCCCCTGCTCACACCCCCTACGTCAGGATCAGAGAAAGTCAGCGCAAGAGAGAGAGAGAGAAAAGTAAGTTGGGTAGCTTCTCAGCCATCTGCCAATAGCGTCCCTTGTATGAAATCAACTGGGCAAACCAACTGAGGAAGCATGTACCAGAAATTAAAAGACCCATTGTCCTCAGAAATCCGCGAACCAGCAAAAAATCTGCGATATATATTTAAATATGCTTACATATAAAATCCGCGATAGAGTGAAGCCGCGAAAGGTGAAGCGCGATATAGCGAGGGATCACTGTATATATATAATATACAGTGTATATATATATATATATATATATATATATATATATATATATATATATATATATATATATATATATATATACAGTATATAGTGATCAAATATTTACTGAAGTTTAAATAACATTAATGACCAATATACAGTACATGTGTGTGAATGAGAGGGAGGTCAGTGGAATGGTGAGGATGCAGGCAGTAGAGTTGGCGAAGGTGGAGGAGTTTAAATACTTGGGATCAACAGTACAGGTTAATGGGGAGTGTGGAAGAGAGGTGAAGAAGAGAGTGCAGGCAGGGTGAAATTGGTGGAGAAGCAGTGTCAAGAGTGATTTGTGACAGACGAGTAACAGCAAGAGTGAAAGGGAAGGTCTACGGGACGGTAGTGAGACCAGCTGTTATATGGGTTGGAGACGGTGGCACTGACCAGAAAGCAGGAGACAGAGCTGGAGGTGGAAGAGTTAAAGATGCTAAGATTTGCATTGGGTGTGACGAGGATGGACAGGATTAGAAATGAGGACATTAGAGGGTCAGCTCAAGTTGGACAGTTAGAAGACAAAGTCAGAGAGGCGAGATTGCGTTGGTTTGGACATGTGCAGAGGAGAGATGAGGGGTATATTGGGAGAAGGGTGCTAAGGATAGAGCTTCCAGAAAAGAGGAACAGAGGAAGGCCTAAGAGAAGGTTTATGAATGTGATGGGAGAGAACATGCATTTGATGGGTGTGACATAGCAAGATGACGAGGACAGGAAGATACGGAAAAAGATGATGCGCTGTGGCAACCCCTAACGGGAGAAGACAAAAAAAGATGAAGAACAAGGAATTATAATAACCAACAGGTTTCTCATAAAATAAAATAGTCAGAAGAAGACAATGATAATAATAGCAGTACAAATATTAAACATAACTTACCTTGTTAAATTTAGTAAAAGTAAAACCTAGGAGGGACACACAGTGCAAACATCCAGCCTCACTTAAATATGATTTTAGAAGAACGACAGCAATCACGGGCAATCCAGCTCCGCAGAATTTCCGCCAGAGTATGCTATTTTGTAATGTATGAAGTGAATGACCCATTGATCACCACCACTGAGAGTTCCAGCAGAGTAACACTAAAAACTGAAGCTTACCAAAATTTCAAAGGAGATAGAAACATTAGATTTCCAGTGAGAATCTAAGGATGCTTTTGCAGCTAGTGTGCCTAAACTAAATAACCTCTGCTGGATGTTAGGGAGAGGGAGGGAGATGAGAAGTTCAATAAGAGAAAAAATTAAGGAAGGAAAAGGATATTAATGTGAAATACATTCATTTATTAATTCATTGGTTCATTCTCCACCGCTAATCCAAGACTGGGTCTTAGCAATGAGGCCCAAACTTCCCTTTGCCCAGCCACACTTTCCAATTCATGCTGTGGGATTCCAAGGTTTTCCCAGGCCATCTGGGAGAGATAATTCTCCCATCAAGCTCAGGGTATTCCCCGGGGTCTCCTCACAGCTGGTCAGGCCCATAAAACCTCCACAGGAGGTGGTTCCTCTCAATGTCGATGCCTTCTGGTTTCTCTCCTCTCCTGGATATCTGTGCTTCTCAGCTTCTCTCTAAATTAGAGCCTAACCACCCTGCAGAGAATGCTCATTTTGGCTGCTTGTACCCAAAATCTCATTCTTTCGTTCATTGCCCAAAGGTCATGACCATAGGTGAGGGTTTGGAAGTAGATCGACTGGTAAATTGGGAGGTTCACGATCTGGCTCAGCTCTTTGTTCACCACTACAGATCGGTATAGCGACCACATAACTGAGCTCACCATCCTGATCTGTCTGTTGAACTCACCATCTCTTTTCCCCTCACTTGTGAACAAGACCCCAAGGATGGTCCACCTTTTTCCTACTGAAGGCCATGGCCTCCGATTTGGAGGTGCTGATCCTTATCCCTGGTACTTCACACTTGATTGCAAACCGAGGTAATAGTAGAATAACTACTTAAAAATATTTGCTATCTCTTGCACTACATGTACTTTCAGCGTCTTTGCTTTGTATTTGTATGTGTGAATGTCTCTTAACCGGCCCTACATCACATTATTTCATTGCAATACAGCCTGATTCTAAGACTCTTGTCATTATTTCAGAAGCACCTTTCTCACCTCACGTCCAGTTCTATACTTTCTGTCTTTGAAGGCAACTCTCTCATTGTGCTTCATACGCCTTTACTCCTTCATTTGCGTCTCGCACTCGCACTTTCTGCTTCGTGTCACCAAAGACCAACTGACCAATCACACCAAAGCCAAACTGACCAATCAGATTGCTTAGAGGAATTGGACTCACAGACCTTAGTGTTTTATTATCTAGTAGATGCAAACACAATATGGTTTGAACATTTCTTTACTGTGGTGCTCCAAATTGTCTTCAGGTGCCTCCTGGTACCTTTAATTATTATTTCCAAAACTTGATTGGACTCCACCTGTAGTAAATTGAAATGATTGGACATCGTTTAGAAAGGCACACATGTCACTGTGTACACAAGGTCCGGCAGTTCACACTGCATGTCAGGCCTAAAAACCAAGCCATGAAGTCCAAAGAACTCTCTGTAGACCACTGATCAAACTGTGATGAGGCATAAGTCAGTCAGTGCCATAGAATAAAACTATTTGTAAAGCTTTGAGTGTTCACAGGAGCAAAATGGTCTCAAAAATTGTGAAACAGAAAAAGTTTGGGACCACTAGACCTCTTCTTAGAGTTGGCCTAATAACCAAACTGAGTAACTGTGTAAGATGGTCCTTGGTCAAATGGGTGAACCCAATGGTCACTGTAACAGAACACAAACCAGAAAGACTAAAAAGAAAGAAAACTTCTGCCTTGGCAGTCCCAGTCAGGCATTATACAAACATATTGCTGTTGGTATAAAGGAGCCCCCCAATCACGTTTAATGACACACTTCTGACGAATAATTTGTTAGTAAAAGTCCTCACTGTTGGTGTGTTAGAATTAGGATGTGCAGCATTGTTTATAATGGCACTCCGTTTTATTTTAATCCTCTCCTTCACTACTAGGGCGGAGTGTTGGCTCTGGAAGGTTGCCGGTTCAAATCCCATAAACACCAGAAATGACTCCGCTCCGTTGGGCCCCAGAGCAAGACCCATAACCTGCATTTGTTCCATCCTGGGTATGACATTAATCTGCATCCAGCTCTGCAAGCAGGTCCCCCAACTTGCAGGGAAAACTGCACTCCACCCACTGTAAAAATCCTCACACTTTGTGGTGATGAGGTGTCATGGCTGCACTTGGATCTCAATCCGGATGGTTCGCTGTGTGGTGGGTGCAGCAACGCATTGTAATCGGCGCATGCTTCCATCCTCTCTCTCCCTTCACTACTACCTCCAGCAGGTCCAGAAGGCGTCCCATACTGTAACTGAGCCTGCCCTTTTAATTAGCTTGTTAATTCGGTAGGCCTCTCTAGTAGTGATGTTACCGGTTCAGCATACCACACTGGCCATCACAGAGTTGTAGAAGATGTCAATGATGTCAGTACCGACATTATTATTATTATTATTATTATTATTATTATTATTATTATTATTAAACGCTAGTATCAAAGCGAAGTGTTGCATACATTTGTTTAGTCAGTCAGTCATTATCCAACCCGCTATATCCTAACTACAAGGTCACAGGGGTCTGCTGGACCCAATCCCAGCCAACACAGGGTGCAAGGCAGGAACAAATCCCCGGGCAGGGCGCCAGCCCACCATAGACATTTGTTTATCACCCATGTTTTTATCTATGTATTTATTTTTTTGTACTGTTGCCCAGTTCATTATATGACTCTGAATCTGTGCAGGCTCCTTTATTTTGCCTGCTTGTCGATTTTCTGGTCACACACGGGGTTGCATTTATTTATATTCTTGGGTCTACCCTCTGTGTTCAGTCCTCTATCAATATTTCCAATTCAATTGCCATTTGCTGCTCTTTCTGAAAACTGCAGAGGAGAAAACCGCAAGCAAAGCATGACAGGCCGGGACAGATAAGGTGAATGGAAGCGGCCGATCCGTGGGGAGCAATATAAACTCTCATCACAAGTGAGCAGTGTCATCGAGTTCCAGATGATAAATGCACGTCTGATCCCCCTCTGTATTCTGAACTTCTTGACACGAGAAAATTTTAATGGTACTTTTGAACCTGAACAAAGAGCATCGTTGTCAGACTAAACGGCCTGAACATTTGTCAGCTGGAGAAACAAAAGCAATTTAAGTGCCGACTTGCTCGACTTTCTTGCTTTTTGCATTTCAGCCTAAATTCATTTCACAGTTGGATATTCAAAGTGCTGTTCTGCATTATGCAGCAGGCTGCGTCTTTATCCTCCTTTGCAGATCTAAAAGTAATCAGATTATTATGAATCGTTTCCTCTCTGTCTCCTTTATTTGAATTAGTTGAAACTAACTCAATCCACTTTTGTGAGATTTTTTATAAGAAGTGGGATTTGTAATGGGGAGACACTTGAGACTGCAAGTGACCATTTTAATTATTTTTACATGATTTGTTTCACGTAAAGGGCAGCACAGTGGTTAGTGTCATGGTCTCATATATCCAGGGACCTGGATTTGACTCCCAATTCTGTCCAGGTGAGGACAGACACATTCTTCCTCTGCCCACATGGGTTCTCTTTAGCTGTTACCGTATCCTCCAACATCTTAGAATTATTTACATTAAATTAACTGGCAGTCCAAAAGTGGCCTCGTATCACTATATTGGCTGCCATCCAATTCAATTTTGCTTCCCTTCTTGCACCCAAGGTTGTCTGGATAGGCTCCAGTTGCTTGTGAGTGTTAGTCAGGCATTTTCTAAACCACATTGTCCTGAACTGTGTCATGGAGGATGCCTTAGCCTATCCCAACTACCATAGGGTGCAAAGAAGTAACAAACTCTGGACCGGGCGCTGGTCCATTGCAGGGCGAACACACACACACACACAAATTAGGATCAATTTAGCATTACCAATCCACCTAACCTGTATGTCTTTGGACTGTGGAAGGAAAGCAGAACACCCAGAAGAAACCCACGCAGACACAGAGAGAACATGTAAAACCTGTCACACAAACCCTGGTTTCCTGGTAGCAGTTCTATCACTGGAAGGACTCCATTTCCCAGCAGCCCCAAAGGGGATTGCCCTCATTGGATGCCTGAAATGGGCGCAGGGGGCTGCTGGGGACAAAAAGGGGCAGCGGGAAACTTGAGAAGAGGGGCCGGCGAAACAGCAAGAACGGAGGTCTGTGTCTCTGTGTATCCAAACTAACCACTGTGAAGTCATTTGTACCCAGGATCGTTTCTAGCAAAGGATGAATGGACTGCCTGTCATGTGAATGGTAGTGGATTAGTCGGCGTGTGTCTTCAGAGGGAGCGCTCCTGCAAATCTCACCCCTCGCCGCTCAGGAGTACTGGTAGGATTGTTTATTACATTTATTACAGAAGTTGTTCCTGGAATCGTCATCATCATCTTTACTCCATACCATTGTAAAGGACATAGTCGTGAGTGTTTATTGTCGTGGTTGATTGTTGTGTTAATATTTGTATTGCCGAAGGGGAAGGGGAGGGTGGTCTGATTTTTTGTTGTTATTAATTGATTTTCCACTTAACATAATTTTGACTCATCCTGTATTAACACAAATGGTTCTGCTATGTATACACTTATATAAAATTTTTGTGGACAATTTATGTGCAACATGTGGTAAATGGGTTGAGCATGATGGCGAACAGGTTGAGACATTCCTGTAAATCATCTTGCACATGTTTTGTGAATAAATTGTTTCCGCCATTCAATTGTTAGCATCATTTTGATTCACCCTGTATATTGTTTGATTTGTGTCTCTGTCTGTGAGTGTTTGCAGGTTGGGCCAAGGCTGGGTGTGTTCCTGGAATCCCTCCAAACACTCTCAACCCACCATAAACCTGCCATATTGCCTCTTGTACTTCAGTTCAGTTATGGACTCAGTCTATTAAAACTACTCGAATTGCTAAATTTTGCCTTTCTTTAAAGTATACAGGGTGGACACCCCAAATCTTCATCTTGTTTTTTTTTTTGTTTCTTCTTACAATATCCATTTCTTGTTGTATTTTAAGTATATTGTGTCCGTGATCAGTGTACAGTATAGTGCCTTTGGGTTATAAATGACGGTACTCGTTAATCTATATATATAAAAGCCAAATACCACTGACTCACTCATCACGAAATCTCCCAAACCATGAGAACTTGGGACTTGAAATTTGGAATGTACAGTGCATCCGGAAAGTATTCACTGCGCATCACTTTTTCCACATTTTGTTATGTCACAGCCTTATTCCAAAATGGATTAAATTCATTTTTTTCCTCAGAATTCTACACACAACACCCCATAATGACAACATGAAAAAAGTTTACTTGAGGTTTTTGCAAATTTATTAAAAATAAAAAAAACTGAGAAATCCCATGTCCATAAGTATTCACAGCCTTTGCTCAATACTTTGTCGATGCACCTTTGGCAGCAATTCCAGCCTCAAGTCTTTTTGAATATGATGCCACAAGCTTGGCACACCTATCCTTGGCCAGTTTCGCCCATTCCTCTTTGCAGCACCTCTCAAGCTCCGTCAGGTTGGATGGGAAGCGTCGGTGCACAGCCATTTTAAGATCTCTCCAGAGATGTTCAATCGGATTCAAGTCTGGGCTCTGGCTGGGCCACTCAAGGACATTCACACAGTTGTCCTGAGCCACTCCTTTGATATCTTGGCTGTGTGCTTAGGGTCGTTGTCATGCTGAAAGATGAACCGTCGACCCAGTCTGAGGTCAAGAGCGCTCTGGAGCAGGTTTTCATCCAGGATGTCTCTGTAAATTGCTGCAGTCATCTTTCCCTTTATCCTGACTAGTCTCCCAGTTCCTGCCGCTGAAAAACATCCTCACAGCATGATGCTGCCACCACCATGCTTCACTGTAGGGATGGTATTGGCCTGGTGATGAGCGGTGCCTGGTTTCCTCCAAACGTGACGCCTGGCATTCACACCAAAGAGTTCAATCTTTGTCTCATCAGACCAGAGAATTTTCTTTCTCATGGTCTGAGAGTCCTTCAGGTGGCTTTTGTCAAACTCCAGGCGGGCTGCCATGTGCCTTTTACTAAGGAGTGGCTTCAGTCTGCCCACTCTACCATACAGGCCTGATTGGTGGATGGCTGCAGAGATGGTTGTCCTTCTGGAAGGTTCTCCTCTCTCCACAGAGGACCTCTGGAGCTCTGACAGAGTGACCATCAGGTTCTTGGTCACCTCCCTGACTAAGGCCCTTCTCCCCCAATTGCTCAGTTTAGATGGCTGGCCAGCTCTAGAAAGAGTACTGGTGGTTTCGAACTTCTTCCACTTACGGATGATGGAGGCCACTGTGCTTATTGGGACCTTCAAAGCAGCAGAAATTTTTTCTGTAACCTTCCCCAGATTTGTGCCTTGAGACAATCCTGTCTCGGAGGTCTACAGACAATTCCTTTGACTTCATGCTTGGTTTGTGCTCTGACATGAACTGTCAACTGTGGGACCTTATATAGACAGGTGTGTGCCTTTCCAAATCATGTCCAGTCAACTGAATTTACCACAGGTGGACTCCAATGAAGCTGCAGAAACATCTCAAGGATGATCAGGGGAAAAAAGAGGCACCTGAGCTCAATTTTGAGCTTCACGGCAAAGGCTGTGAATACTTATGTACATGTGATTTCTCAATTTTTTTATTTTTAATAAATTTGCAAAAATCTCAAGTAAACTTTTTTCACATTGTCATTATGGGGTGTTGTGTGTAGAATTCTGAGGAAAAAAATGAATGTAATCCATTTTGGAATAAGGCTGTAACATAACAAAATGTGGAAAAAGTGATGCGCTGTGAATACTTTCCGGATGCAGTGTAGGTTACCCTCGGCCCATAGGTGCTCGCTAAGAAACGGTTTTAAAAATTTCGTGGTCCAAGCGCGAAATTTCTTATAGTTTTTTAGACCCGTTTGTATGTCTGTCCGCTTTTCATGAGACTTAACGGATTTAGATTGGGTTTTTTTCTATAATTTGCTTGAACATTCCGCTGATTTTGTGACTTTCTGATCGCGCTAAGTATCATAGTTTATTTGCGGTACTGATTTATTAGCGCAAATCCGAGAGAGACTCATTGGGCTGTGGGGCCCTCCTCACTCACGCGTCTGCCTTGGGTTGTAACCTTAACTCCGCTTAGTTAGCGAACGAGAGAACTACTTAACAGATTTAGATCTTCATTTTTCTATAATTTACTTGAACATTCTGGTTGATTTTGCGACTTCTCTCGTTGCGATAAGAATCATAGTTTGCTTGCTGGAGTGATATATTCGCACTAATCCGAGTCAGCGGCTGCAGGCTGAGGGGTGGGGGAAGAGTGACATCAGGAGTAGAGAGCTGTGTGGAGCCCTCCTCACTGTCCTGTTTCACTAATACGCGGGTGAAGCCACAGGGGATAGCTAGTATATTATAATATAGGCAAAAAGGGCAGAGTAATTGGAATAAAACCCACACAGACATAGGAAGAATATGTGAACTCCACACAGACAGTAACCAGATCCATATGGCAGCAGCACTACCTCCCACGCCACCCTGCTTTTCAGTTTGTAGCCACTGGGGTATTTCAGTCCCCGTATACAGACAGACAGACACCAAATGTCCAAAAACACACACGTTTAATAATTCTCTGCAATGTACAGCACCTCACAATGCTCAAATCAGGTAAATACTCAGTCCCTTCTTTCTCTCTTCTTCTCTTTCTACTGCCCTCACTCCATCCTCTTCCACCCGACTCCAGCTCCTCTAATGGAGTGAGGCGGCCCCTTTTATCATACCCCGGATGTGCTCCAGGTGCTTCGTGATGATTTTCCGGCGACACTTCCTGGTGTGGCGGAAGTGCCGCATGAGCACCCGGAAGCACTCTGGGTGTGCTTGGAATCTCTTCCGGCAGCACTTATGCCAATCCAAGGCTCTATAATCTTCTGGGTGCCCCCAGACGGTGGCCTCCAGCTACCAACAGGGTTGAGCTTCCAAGCTCTGATCCCGTGGCCCCCATGTGAACCAGGGCAGCTGCCCTCTCGTGGCCCGGGAGAGGTATTGTCTCCCTCCTGGTCCTTCCAGGCGTCCCTGCTGGGTAGGGTCCCCAGCCATCCGCCATACCACCCATTGTGTGGGTTTTGTTCCAAGTCCTCTGGTTTCTTCTCACATCCCAAAAGACACAAGCGTCAGAGCAATAGGAGACTTCAAATTGACCCTGCGTGTGAGTGAATGCTGATGTGTGCCTAAGGGGGTCCAGTGATCAACTGGCATCATACCAGGGTTGGTTCCACCCTGGCACTCAATTATACATGGACAGGCTCAGACCTAAATTTTGTGAATAATTTCAGGAGGTGGATGGATGGATGGATGTTTCACGTAATCTATCATAAACAATTTAAGTTTTCATAAAAACATACAATTAAAGCAGTTCACTTTTATTGGCGGACATTAAAACTGGCAGCCATAATTCTTTCCTTAATTGCAAGCTTTAATGTTTCATTATAAAGTCCCGCAGCTACAGTATACTCTATTTGAAAGTAAAGGAGGTAAATGATTGTAGTTATTATACTCCACAAAGTGCTGGTTACATCAAGGCACATACCATCATGTCTGGATGTATTTTAGGTGTGAAACACTCTCACAAAAGTACACATTATTTTAAGCTCTTTTTCGATTGGCACCGTGGTCCATTCATACGGCTCTAGGGACCTCAGTTTTGAATCCCAGCCCAGTCACGGTCTTTATGCAGTTTTCTTCAGGTGCTTCACATTCCCTCCTGTGACACTGAATTTTGTTTCACCCATTCATTTTGATGACGGAGAGGTTGTCACAGTCTCTGCCTGCTTCTAAATGGCACAGTTGCCTGCCAGTTTTATTTTGTCTATGCCACTCACAAATGAGGGTCAAGGCCAAGTTCAAGATCAAGGTTACTTTATTATCAGTAACTGTGCACACATTGTGATGGAAGCAGGGGTGTCAGCAAACCCCAACACGAACACACAAATACAGTCACAGGTTCAAATAAAGGTTGATTTATTCACCAAAGTCCTCTCCGAAGTTGCAAAAGCACAAAATTTTCTCTCTTCACAATTCAAGTTACCACTACAATTTCTCTCACCACTGCACTGGCCTCCTCCTCCAGTTGAGTGTTGCCTCTCTTCCTCTCAGCTCTGACTTGCCTGGCCAAGGGAGTGTGGTCCCTTTTATTAACACTAGAATTACCAAAGCCTATGAAAAAACTCGTAATCCCAGCCCACCTTAAATCCGTTTGCACCTCTCCATCAGCGTCTTTTGTGTTGTATATGTGTCGATCAGCACAAGCAGCAAGCAGCCTGCTATCCCATCCCCAACACCCAACGCAGAAAGGGCAGAAAGTTGTCGTTCTCTCAGGTCAAGTGATTTTACCTGCATGTGAGTTGCCTGGAGTTGTAGAGGGTAAAATATATATATATATATATATATATAACTTTGTGATCATGCCCATGTCGATCAAACACAGGAATCTCTGCACTCTCTTTGTGACTTTACGTTGTAGGAAGATAAGTAAATAAATCAAGGTAACTAGGTAAATAACATTCGATCTGGCTTTTATATACAAAGTACAGCGACTGCAAAAGTGTGACGTGCATTCTTTCTCCGATGTAGAACCTTCATCATCATCCGAGTTCACCTCTGCTATAGCACGTCTTTATGTGAAAACAGTAGTGTAAGATCGGGGGAAGCGTGAACGCGACTGAGAGAATAAAACTGAATAGAAAAATAAAAAAAAATACTAACCTTTACAAGTACCATAAATTTACACCGGCTGTGACAAACTCAAATCAAATGTATGTTTTTATTCTATAATAGTAACAATAAAAGCAGCTCACTTCTCAAAACGGAGGCATCTGGGATCGAACCAGCAACCTTTTGATTACTAGTCAGCAGTTCTTACCGCTGTGCCACCAAAGTGGTCGCATTAAAGGTGTGTTAATGTCACACCCTAATGCGAGTTCTTTTTTTGCAGTTATATTCTTGAATAAAAGCGCACTTGTTTTGTTATACTTGTACCTTTTGTGAAAGTGTTTATTTGATACAGTAATCCCTCCTCCATCGTGGGGGTTGCGTTCTAGAGCCACCCGCGAAATAAGAAAATCCGCAATTCAGAAACCATATGTTTATATGGTTATTTTTATATTGTCATGCTTGGGTCACAGATTTGCGTAGAAACACAGGAGGTTGTAGAGAGACAGGAACGTTATTCAAACACTGCAAACAAACATTTGTCTCTTTTTCAAAAGTTTAAACTGTGCTCCATGACAAGACAGAGATGACAGTTCTGTCTCACAATTAAAGGAATGCAAACATATCTTCCTCTTCAAAGGAGTGCGTGTCAGGAGCACAGAATGTCACATAGATAGAGAAAACAATCTCTAGCAAACAAATCAATAGGGCTGTTTGGCTTTTAAGTATGCGAAGCACCGCAGCACAAAGCTGTTGAAGGCGGCAGCTCACACCCCCTCCGTCAGGAGCAGAGAGAGAGAGAGAGAGAGACAGAGTTTGTTTTTCAGTCAAAAATCAATACGTGCCCTTCGAGCTTTTAAGTATGCGAAGCACTGTGCAGCATGTCGTTTCAGGAAGCAGCTGCACAAAAGATAGCAACGTGAAGATAATCTTTCAGCATTCTTAGACGAGCGTCCGTATCGTCTAGGTGTGGGAACAGCCCCCCTGCTCAATCCCCATACGTCAGGATCACAGATAGTCAGCGCAAGAGAGAGAGAAAAGTAAGCAATCTAGCTTCTCAGCCATCTGCCAATAGCGTCCCTTGTATGAAATCAACTGAGCAAACCAACTGAGGAAGCATGTACCAGAAATTAAAAGACCCATTGTCCGCAGAAATCCGTGAACCAGCAAAAAATCCGCAATATATTTTTAAATATGCTTACATATAAAATCCGCGATAGAGTGAAGCCGCGAAAGGCGAAGCGCGATATAGTGAGGGATCACTGTATTTGGACTTCAGGCTTCACACATTATACACTTCATGTCTACATTTTGTCAGTTATTACTAAAACATGAAAAATGTTTCTGTTTTAACAATGTGTCTGCATACAGTAGATTGTTGTAGACACGGAACACACGTGAAATGTATGTATTCCAAATAACGATATATTATTTACCCTCTACAACTCCCGGCAACTCACATGCAGGTAAACAGACTTGAGCTGAGAGAACTTTCTGCCCTTTCTGCGTAGGTGGAGAGAGTGATGGGATAGTAGGCTGCTTGTGCTGATCGACACATTTACAACACAAAAGACGATGACGGAGAGATGCAAACAGATTTAATGTGGGCCAGATTACAAGTTTTTCATTTTTCTTTGGTAATTCTAGTGCTAAAGACCAGGGAGTACTTCCGGTGCCAGGGCCACTGTCCGATGGAAGTACTTCCGGGTCATAAGGAAGTCCATTACAGCAAGGAGCTTGTCTCCATGCAGTGCCCTCTTGCAGCATCCAGTGACTCCAGCAAGGCTGCTCTGCCGGACTACATTTCTCTGCATGCCCTGCTGGCTTTAAACTGGATACCAATTTCCAGTACTGCTGCCATCTAGCGATTTCTTTTCAATGGGCTGTCCGTCCATCCTTTCTGATCCTTCCTTCTGGGTCTGCTAATTCTTTACTCCCCAGCCGGGATGCTTATCTGCCTATTAGGAGTCTCCTATCCGGGTAAGGAGCCATCTCCTCTCCTGACCGGGATGCCCACTCAGCCCATATAGCATCTACAACATACATAGTGAGATTAGACAACATGTCTTCATTAGTCATGGTGCATCATATAGCAACATAGAACAAAGTGCAAGTTGTGACAGAAGCAATACAATAAATAGACAATAAGTACAATAAATAGAGATATGCGTTGCCTCACCCACCACACAACGAACCACATGGATTGGGACACGAGTGCAGCGGGTGACACCTCAGTACCACACTGGTACAGTGTGAGTTTTTTTTATGTTGGCTGGAGTGCCAATCCTGCCACCAACCCCCAAGTTTTCCCTGCAAGTTGGAGGACCTGCTTGCAGAGCTGGATGCAGATTAACGTCAACCCAGGACAGAGCAACTGCAGGGTCTTGCTCAAGGGCCCAACGGAGTAAAGTCACTTCTGGCGTTTACGGGATTTGAACTGGCAACCTTCCGATTACCAGAACAAATCCCTACCCTCAGAGCCACCACTTTACCCAATAAGTGGACAAATACAATAAACAGCCAAATAGGCAATGCAACAATGTAACAGCATTTCTTTACACAAAGAATGATAGACACTTGGAATAAGCTACCAAGTAGTGTGATAGACAGGAGGACTTTAGGGACTTTCAAAACTCGACTTGATGTTTTTTTAGATGAATTAGGTGGACAGGACTGGCGAGCTTTGTTGGGCTGAATGGCCTGTTCTCATCCAGATTGTTCTAGTGTTCATAGTGTGAATGGGATATACCCTGGAAAAATACTTGGTTAGATGGAAACTACATATTTATATGCATTCAGAATTCTGTTGGCCTGTGGTATGAAACTGTTACTCAGCCTTGCACAACCAGAGCGAAAACTACGATATCATTTTCTAGACAGTAGATGAGAGTAGACACCATGTAACGGGTGTGGAAGAAATTACATTTACTGTATATACTCGTATACGTATAAGTCGGGTCTTGAAACCTGAAAAATCGATCATAAAATCAGACCCCGACTTCTATTTCCATTCAAAAATACAACAATTTTAAAAAAAAAATCTTCTTCTCACACCAGCTTCTCAGATGCATTGAATTTTGTTGCAGCAGCGCAGTTACCAATTTCTTTTGCTACTTCAACGATGTTTAATTTAAAAACAGCTTCATATTTTCTTCTGATCGAATGCTCCATCGTAGATAAGGGATACTCTTACGATAAAGATGTATGAAGGTGTGAGATACACAAAACACAAATCAGTGCAAATGTTGCTTCGGAATAGTTTGAGTATTACCATGTGGTCATGTAGGTCAACCAGAGCAAAAAGGTTAAAATCCAGAAAATCACGAAAATGTACAGTAGAAGCACAAGAAACATTTGTTGACTCCCTGGTGTATCCAATGAACTGCCAGGAACTGTGGGAAACCCTCACTTTTATGGAGCTGAGGCAGTGGCATAGCATAGTGGGGCGGCAGGGGCGGCCAGCCACGGGCGGCACTTTTAGGGGGCGGCAAAATTTCACAATAAATAATAATAATATCTTGTAAAAATTTGAACCATTTCATTTCAGATTTTTGTCGCTCCTACGATTCGGACCGATTGAAATGAGCATGGAATTTTTCATTACTTATTCTGTGACGAAACTGGCGAATCCCCTTTCTTTAAATGAATGTATACACATCTGCCGAAATTGACGAGCAGGACTTCAAACCGGAACGACCTCGACTGCGGACTTTTATTACTGCCACAGGCAACGAAAATAAATTAATTAACGCGGACCCACTTGAATTATTAAAATATATTGTGAAATCCAAGCTGGAAGATACTCTGCCCAATATTATAATAATGCTCCGAATATTCCTCACAATTGCCATAAGCAATGCCAGCTGTGAGAGGAGTTTTTCAAAATTGAAATTGATCAAAAATTATTTAAGATCAACAATGAGTACTTTAAGGCTAACCAATCTGGCTATCTTGTCTATTGAGCAAGAGGTATGTGATGCTATAGACATTGATAGTGTAATAAAAGACTTTGCTCTTAAAAAAAGTAGACGAATAAAGTTTTAGTTAAAGACAGAAGTTTTGTTTTTAATTCTAACAATTATATTATTTTTCAATAAAAATATAAATAGTAACAGTATCGCTCTAGTTCTAATTGGAAGTCGATTTGTGTTTTATATTCAATTCGCTAATAACTTCATCTTGTCGATCGTCAAGGTATCATCATAAGTGTTCTATACCTGTTATATCAATGTAAGTGGCATATGTGTAAGAATTTTTGTAATAAATGTGATTATTATATTGTAAAACATATATACATGACTTTTTTATTTGTAACCTGTACAATACACAATAATGATGATTGTTCTTGCCGAAAAATTCTTTAGAATTACTGTATATTTTAGTCTTTTAAATTGAAATACCTAAATAAGGGGGTGGCGGAATTTTCCTCCGCCCCGGGCAGCTGACACCCACGTTATGCCACTGAGCTGAGGGCGGTCCCTGGTGGTGATGGGCAAGTGGTCCGGCCTCTTGGGGAACCACCCACAAAATACAAGGCACATATTTATTACATATTTATACTTCAATTAATGATTTTAAAATATTTTAAAAAGTTATGTGTTGCTATTGTCCCTTTAAAAATTTGATTTGATTTAATAATTAAGGCTTTGGACAAAATCAAAAACAAGGAACTATAGAAAGTAATTAACAAAAGTAACATTAGCATAAATAAATAGCTCAAAAATGAACACAATGGAGGAGAAGGGGAGGAACCACATTTCCAAACCTGCTTGTCTATAGGAGGGTTGTTGGGGGGAGCTGGACCATATCCCAGCAAGCATGGGGGAACAAGGCAAGAACAATAACCAGACAGGGTAAACACACACACCACTCTTAGGGACAATTCGGCATCACCAATTTAAATGTTTTTGGACCCAAACCGACAGGGAGACAATGCAAACCCCACACAGTACGTGAACCCTGGTCTCCTTATTGCTAGAAAGCAGCACTTTCACTGCGCCACAATCCTCTCCAATCACTTCAATGTTATTAGACTGCAGAAGGAACCCACCTGAACACTGAAATCCCCTATGGGCCTTACTCTGAGGCCAAAAACAGCTAGAAAATTAACTGGCCACCGTGCATTCCAGCACAATTAATATGGTAAACAAAGTTAGAAAGAGGCTTTTTATTTCAACATAAGGCATGCAAATGTACAACTGAAGCCAAAGTTTATTTCTGGCCTGCAAAAGGCAAACAAAACTTTTTTTTTTTTCTTACCACATCTTTCTATGCCAAGCTGTAGCAAGTGTGATTTATTATAAATTGGGAAAAGAACACAAAAAATATCAAAAAAATATAAAACACTGACTTTAGACAGCATTAGAATAATGAGAATATGAAAAATGAGCAAAAAAAGGCAAAAGAAATATCACTCTCACCAGTGGGTTGAATTGGGCTAGCTCTGGGGATCTGGGTTCAAATTGCAGATAAGACAATACTTGTATGTTTTTGTCATACAGCTCTGGGGTTTTCTCAGAGGTTTTACTCTTAAGTTGAAGGGTCATTCGAGATTTCCAGAGCATGAGTGGTTTTGGGTGTATATTGGTGTTTGTTCTGTGATGGACTGGCATACCATTGGCCTCATGTATAAATGGTGCGTATGCACAAAAATGTTGCGTACTCCCATTTCCACGCTCAAATCGTGATGTATAAAACCTAAGTGGAAATTTCGAGATTAAAGTTGACATTTCAAGTTTTTTTTCTCACTGTGTCCCTATTATTTTTTTCTTTTCTCTGTACCCTAATAAGTTTTCATATGACACTCAGACGGTGAGCTACAACTCACCTTTTCATGGCGACTTTGATATTCTGACAACTTCTTTTTTATTTCGGGCACTGTGCGACTGTGTGAACTTGAGCTTTCGAGTTTCTCCGACACTCTATGCCACTCGATCAATTTCATTTTGTTGTTTATATCACTGTTTAAACCAATAAATAGTACGTTTTTCTCTGCCTCCACTTGGTATTCGCTGAAATTCTTCTATTTTCCCCCATGCTTTTGCCATTGTCTTTTCACAGAACGCTTAGCTTAAGGGCTGTTTATACTGATTTGCATATTCAAAGAGGCATAATTCTGGGAGGAGTTAGGGAGTGGCAGCAGGCGCGTGCACGTGCGTTACTTTTCACGCTGACCGGGATTTATGGAGCGGAAGAACGTGGAAGTTGGCGTTCACACAGATTTATGCATCTGGATTTTTTGTGCGTACACAGAATTCTGCTTTTGTCCGTATGCCATGTTTTAATGTGAATTCTATGCACTGCGTTACGCATGAGGCACCAGGTCGGTTCCTGCCTTGCAATTAAGCAACACACAGCTATATAATAGGTACCAAAGATGGCTGCATGAATGGATAAACTACTACTACTACTACTACTACTTCTACTACTACTAATAATAATAATACTAATAGTAATAATAATAATGAATATTTAAACCTTCTTATTCCAATTCTGTTTTGCATAATAATATTGTTGTGTGATCAAAGAATTGGGGTGTGCGGTATACCGGTGCTAAAAAGACACCATCTCATCTCCGCCTGTGGCCCTGTCTGGGTACCAATCAGCTCCCTCCATCCTTTATGGTCCTTGGCAAGTTTCTCCAGCTGTCCCCATGTGTGGCCAATCCTCCACATGTCCGTCTCCAAGTCACGGCGCCAAGTTTTTTTTGGCTGACCCCTCTTCCTCTTCCCGTGTGGGTTCCAGGTGAGGGCTTGTCTTGCAATGCTAGTTGCAGGTCTGCGGAGGGTGTGTCCAATCCTTCTCCAGCGTCTCTGAAGGATGTTGTCTCCAATGGGATGCTGTTTAGTTTGTTGCCACATATCTTTGTTACTGATCTTTTCTGGCCAGTGGATCTTGAAAATCCTTCTGAGGCAGTTGTTGATGAAAATCTGGATTCTCTTTGTGGTGGTGACAGTGGTTCTCCAGGTTTCGGCTCCATAAAATAAGACAGGGTTCACAATGGTGTTGAAGAGTCTGACCTTGGTTTTGGTGTTGATTTCAGAGGATCTACAGATATTCTTCACCTGACCAAAAGCCGCCCTTGCCTTGCTGATTCGGGTTCTAACAGCTACATCTGTCCCACCCTGACTGTCGATGATGCTGCCAAGGTAGGTAGAAAGATACCAGAAACCCCAAATATATAAAATGTATGGTACTGGCAGATGGAGATTTTCGGTAAAGGAAGTAAACGTCAACTTTCTTCTCAATCCCCACTACTCCTCCCCCTCAGTACTTGCTACTGGACCCTTCAACACTATCGGAACTTCACAGCTATGAAGAGGGAAGTGATGCATAGTGTGGCACAATGAGGCCAGGGAGACATACACTTGTGTGGCGTACCAGGGATGCTTTGCTAAGACAGGGGGGATTCTGGAGTTAGCCATTATTTGCTTCAGAACTATTTTGGTACCGGTACTGATGTCGGAAAGCATAAGACACTTATTTTTGAAAATGATAATTTATTTTCTTATCATTATAAAGAGAAGAATCGAGAGAGGACATAAAGGATTGGGTACTAACTGGGTTCCTTTTTAAATGAAGGAAAAATAAGAATGGAGTTCAATGAAAAACTGCGAAGCTCTCATGTCCAAGGGAATCCAGGCTTGCCAGTGCTCTGTGACTTTCGAGCTTAGTCAGCAAATAATTCTCTTCTGTGGAGTTCTGTGCCCTTCGGTAGCCTGTTGCCAACTGAACGCTAACTTCCGGTATCATTGTTTTCTAAATAGCCCCTGGAGTGGAAATTTTATCTCGGGACTCGTCCTCTGGTCTGCAAGGAAAACGGAAGAAGGAGTTAGTCACCGTTCCTCCAGACTTGCTGGGGATAGGTTGACTTCCCTCACTAGAGCACCATTGATGCTTCCTATGTGCATGCATGCATGAGACAACTTACTTATTCAAAATGAGATTTTTGTCAAAGATATTAGTAATAATTCTTCTTCTTCTTTTGGCTGCTCCCGTTAGGGGTTGCCACAGCGGATCATCTTCTTCCATATCTTCCTGTCTTCGTCATCTTGTTCTGTCACACCCATCACCTGCATGTTCTCTCTCACCACATCCATAAACCTTCTCTTAGGCCTTCCTCTTTTCCTCTTCCACTGGCAGCTCTATCCTTAGCATCCTTCTCCCAATATACCCAGCATCTCTCCTCTGCACATGTCCAAACCAATGCAATCTCACCTCTCTGACTTTGTCTCCCAACCGTCCAACTTGAGCTGACCCTCTAATGTCCTCATTTCTAATCCTATCCATCCTTGTCACACCCAGTGCAAATCTTAGCATCTTTAACTTTGCTACCTCCAGCTCTGTCTCCTGTTTTCTGGTCAGTGCCACTTTCTCCATCCCATATAACACAGCTGGTCTCACTACCGTCCCGTAGACCTTCCCTTTCACTCTTGCTGATACCGTCTGTCACAAATCACTCCTGACACTCTTCTCCACCCACTCCACCCTGCCTGCATTCCCTTTTTCACTTCTCTTCCACAATCCCCTTTACTCTGTACTGTTGATCCCAAGTATTTAAACTCATCCACCTCGCCAGCTCTACTCCCTGGATCCTCACCATTCCACTGACCTCCCTCTCATTTACACACATGTATTCTGTCTTGTTCCTACTGATATTACTAATTGCTCCTAAGTGGATTGACATCTTGACTAGACTGCTTTTTGATGGATGCTGCCATAATCATCTCCACCTTCTTGCAATGGTGCAATAAAATGGACATACTGTAGTCCAAGAAGAGATGAGTGGATGACAATAATAATCTCATTTCATCTCACCTCTTCTTATCTGCTTCGTATCCCGGAGAGGATCGCAGTGACAGGAGTCCAAGCAAGTCAACCCAGAATTCCCCAGCTACAGATTCCCAAGAAGGCCTAGAGATATAATCCCTTCAGTGTGTCCTGGGTCTAATGCAGGGTCTGCTCCCAGCGGGATGTGCCCAGAGCATCTGTAGATGAAGTCATTCTAGGGGGTATTCTTATGAAACGCCCAAACCACCTCAACTGGCTCTTCTTGATCTGGAGGAACAACGACTCAAGTCTGAGTCACTCTCACAAATTGCTGAGCTTCTTACCCTGTCATGGAATGTCAACTCAGCCACGCAGTGTTTTCCTCTAGGGGGCACTAGCTCCCTGGTTGGAATAAGTTCTTTTTTAATTGCAGCGTCTTAAGTAACCCGACACTATATTGATATAATATTAAAAGGCAATACCCCTCCCATAGTGATATGGCAATAAGAAATCACATAAGAGAAAATAACTTAGCTTTCTTTAATGACGATTTACATGGCATAACAGACAAGGAAGCTATAGCAAGACTATTATCGAAGTGGGATCTCGATGTATACAGTCTCCCATTTTCGTTGCTGCTCTGGAAGGATTTTCAGGATCGGATGACGTTATCTCCTATTCATTCTTCGGCTTCAAAAGTGTGCCGGGCAATGTTCCAAGGCTTTACACTCTTTCTCCGTGTGTCTGGGCTTTACTTAGGTAAATCATGCCATCCCAAACAAGGCAAAGAGATGATTCCATTTCATGCACACAAAAATAGTACAATTCCCATTTTCGTAGTTGTCCCTTTCTTGTCTTCTAATGCTTGCCTAGCAGATCTAAATGCTGAACCCCTGTGTGCTAAATCTGGCCTGTACATGTGAGTGAATTTAGAAAATATTTTTTGTACAGAGCACAGTGACATATTAAACTTATGTACTTATTACACCCAGTCAAGAAGCCTCATTTTTGGCCACTTGTACTCGTGATCTCATTCTTTCAGTTATTACCCAGAGCTAATGACCATAAGTGAGGACAGAGATGTCTTTAGAGTAAGCTACCACCACCATGGACCGGTACAGAACCTGCAGATCATCTGCCGTTGTTCCAATCCGTTAGTCGAGCTCCCTTTCTCTTTTTCCATCACTCGTGAACTCCTCCATGAGATGGACAGTTGTTCCCTTTTCACCTGGAGAGGGCAATCCACTTTACAATAATAACACTAATAATTCAAGGAAATGCAGGCTCACCGAGTTGAATTTAAGTGTAACGCTTCTTTACCCTTTAGTCACAGGGTAGCGCCCTAAGTTTTTAAAATTCTATTTTTTTTTTTTCTGAAATAATTTGAGGAAAACCCCTTTAATTTTAACCACGTGTTTTTAGAGGATAACTTAGAATCCCTTAATTAATACCTACTCCCCTAGTGATAAGCTTCACGATTAGTAACACATAATACAATTCATAATACAAATATGTTCCCAAAATATAACATTTATTAACTAAATTGGAAAAATATCTAAAAAAATTTAAATAAAACTATTTATAGTTAAGTTCAATCAAAATTCCCACAAATTATAGATTACAAAAATTAGAAAACTCACACAAATTGCAGTAAATTTACCCTTCACAACAAATACCTACAGGTTCAGGCAGTGCACTTAAAACTTATAAATGCCCTTTTAACTCTTTTCCCAGCACTTAAAACATCCCAATGTTAAAGAACACAAAATAACCAAATCTATAATATGAGCAAAATTAATTACTATAACCTCACTTTAACTTAACAACTTTATGAGCCCCCCACACACACACACAGAAGCTGGTGACCACACAAAATAAAAATAACATTAAAACAAACCCTCCTCGTTGCAGGCCTGGTTGACACTTGGGAACGTGGTGGCTGTGGTATAGCGGGTCCGCGGCAACAACAAAATATGGCCAGGTTTTAAATCCATAAAGCTGTGTCAGTCTCCGTGGGTGCGATTGCACGACCGTGGGGAGTTAATGAGGTAGTTGGGGTGATCGTTCTCTTCTGCTTCAATGGCTTCCTGCAGAGCGTGATTAAGGCACTGCGCCCACGGAGACAGGTGTGTGTGTATATATACGGGCTGGCACAGAGGGATAAGAGGAACATAAAAGAAAGATATAAATGATGTAAAAGAAAGAGGTTGAAGGACTGAAAAAGGCAGTCATGGGAGACGATCCGGACACCAGGAAGGAGAAGGCAGCTTGAGCTGAGGCTCCGGAAGGGAGCGCATGCTGAGGTGCTCTAGGGGCTGGTTCACCCGACTGACTAAGCGTATAGAGTGGGGCGAGCGGGATGAGTGGATCCGAGGAGCGACTGCGTGAGCATGAAGGAGATGTGCCAACCTCGGACAATCTGGCCTCACAGTGTGGTGGCAGCCAGGACGGGGTTCGACAGAAAGGAGTTCATGCTGCAGAGGCTCCGCCGGCAACGCCAGTGATGGGTGAGCCAGGGAGACAGATGGTGGTGGGCTGTGATCGGGTGAAGAGAGACTGCATTTTTAATTTATTGATTTTATCTCCACGTTTCAATGATTTTATGGATTTGGTTTTTTTGAATATTGCACTGTGGACACTCTTGGTTTTACTTTTGTTTTGGATTGTTTTTATTATAATAAAAGCATATGAGCACATTCCACCATCTCCTGGCTCCATATCAAATTTGTCCTCATTTGTCAGCTCATCTTGCTCATAACTATTGACGGTGTTGGTTCAACAGACTCACATGTGGGAAGAGGGAGTCTGTAGGGGACTGGCATCGTCACAGTGGCCAAAAACGTTGTTCACTCTAATAAGCCCAAATAAAAGGTCACAGTACTCACAAATAAGCGGAGTGAATGTCAGTTTACATTGTCCAAACACAACACTTCCATGCTGTTGGAAAAAAAAAACAATGGAGTCATCCTGCAGGCAGGCACACGGCAAAACCCTGCAAGCAAAAAAGGAGCTAGTCCATCCAAATGAGGTGAAACTTGCTGTTTTTCCTCGTTGCCAGAGGAGCTGCCATTCTTTCCTTTGGTCACCTGGAGCGTTATCCGGAGTATACAATGTCCCATCGTGGGCTAACTAAGCTAGTTCGTCTGTAATACTAATCTGAACTACACCGTTTCTTCGATGACGGCTTCTTACTGTCCTCGCATCCAACAGGTTGTGGCGTGTACCCCAACTGGAACTAAAAGCCTCAGCAACAACGTCAAACACCAACTTTATTTTTTTTTTCAAAATCTCCGTGTAGTTATTCCCTTATCCTAGTATGAGCGCCGCCTGTCCTCTCGCCCACCCAATCACATTACAGAAACACTGACATGACACTTCAACTCCCAACAACTTAAAATAAAGTTAAACCACATTGGTTGTCTTTAAACACAAGCACATGGTTCACAGTACATTACAACCAAACTAGAGAATGCATTAACCTTAATGTGAATCATTTTTATTAACCAAACACAATAATGTGGTGTTATGCGTCCACAGCTGTCCCAGCAATGGCCAGTTAAATAAATAATCGCCGCGCTTGTGGCTTAGCGAGGGGGTGTGGTGACCAATGTTCCCTCTAAGCTGAGCGCGTGAGCAATCGCTCACACGAATTCAGAGCGTCGCTCATACTTCCCGCACGATCGGTCATTCTGACGGCATCGCTCGTACTTATCGCACAATCGCTCACTCCCACCGTCGGAGTTGGTGCTCATAAATTTTTGGCTTAAACAAAATGTCGCTCATAAACAATGTTTTTTGCTCACTATATGCTACTCCTTAGAGGGAACATTGGTGGTGACTGTAGCGAGCCGCAGGGTGATCTGCGGCGTGGGCATTTCTCACCTAAGTGCACAGGTGAGAGATTGCCCACAACCCGTGATCATTCCTGTGGCTAATGGGCTGCAGCTGCCATGTCCTCTCCGCATATATAGAGAAGCGCAAGCCGGTTAAAGGGAAAAAAAAGAAAAGAAGTAGAAGAAAAAAGGAAAGAAACGAAGGTTGCAGGAGGAGGCAGGAAGCAGTGGAGAGAGAGAGAGAGAGAGAGAGAGAAAGTCGGTGCGGAAGAGCGAACGAGTGCAGGCTCGTGCAGCAGCTGTACAGGTAGCTTGGGTGTTAGGCCGACACCCGAGGAGTAGTAGTAGTGGTCGCTCCCGCAGCGTTGATTTTGAAGGGCGGGAGTGACCGGAAGATGGATGACTTTCTGCATAAGGCCGCGGATGGCAGCGGGAGTTAAGACTTGGGGTGTGTATTCCCCAGCGTGGGCGCCCCGGTCGCTGAGGAACCCAAGTCGCTGTCTGGAAGAGCCTACCGGAGCCAGGGGTCGGTGAGGTGATCCAAACAGCTGAAGCAGGCAGAGAGAAGGTCAGCTTGCATTTAGGGCGACTCTCCAGTAGAACAGCCCAGATGGGTGTAGCAGGGGAGCCGCCAGGCTAAACGGAAGACATCTGGCTTTTTGATTTTAACATATTGCTTCCTGTGCTATTTTACCTCATGATTTTTAGAAGAGTTTTTTCTATTGGTTTTAACCTCCACTTCACAACTGTTTTATGGATTATTGATTTATTGAATGAACTGCACAGCACTTTACTTTGAACACTGTTTTTGATTGTCTTTTAATAAAAGCACTTTTGCACTTCTACCATCCCCTTGCTCATTGTTATTACCTCACTGTCTAGCTCATCGGTGACATTACCGACAGTGTTGGGTTCAAGGGCTCCCTAACAGCCGATGGGAGCATGGAGCAGAACCCGCATTGTCACAAATAACTGAACTGAATACATCTTCAACATGACTAAATAATAATAATTATCCTTTTCCAAGGAACCAGTAAACACTATTAAGCGGAATATTATTTGAGCCTTGGGCTACATAAGTGTTAATAATAAGACAAGACAACACAATTTATCTTTGTTTAGCCCAAAATCACACCAGAAGTGCCACAATGGGCTTTAACAGGCCCTGCCTTTTGACAGCCCCCCAGCCTCGACTCTCTAAGAAGATGAGGAAAACCCCCCAAAAAAACCCTTGTAGTAAAGAAAAAATGGAAGGAACCTCGGGGAAGGTAGTTCAAAGAGAGACCCCTTCCCAGGTAGGCTGGGTGTGCAATGGGTGTCAAAAAAGGGGGTCAATACAATACACAGAACAAAAGACAACTAATCTTCAATACAATATAATAGTGCAATAGAAATATTACAAGTACGGAGCAGAATTCAACAGTAGATGATATCCCATAATGTGATTTGGATTTGTTCAGAGTCCTGGGGACCTCAGCTATCAAGCTGACTCCCCCTATTGCTGAATCAGCGCTGGGCCAGCCAATCTGAATGAAAGGAGCCCTCTACCAGACGATTCCTGCGATCCTTACCTTAGGCAGGCAGAACAACTTGGCAGGTGGGCACTGACTCCAACTGCCACATTTGAAGAGAAACAGAATTGGTGAGGGTTAATAACAAATTCTAACTATCATGTTACTTATGTTTTAGTGCTAATGACTAACAACAGAGATACAGTCTGTACAGTTAATCAGCAGCTCTAGTCAGGGTGTGCTAAACTGAAGTAGTGAGATTTGAAAGCTGAGACCGTAATGGCATCTCTTATAGTAGCAGGTAGACCACTCCACAGATTATTGACCCTGAAACTAAGTCGACACATAAGGTAAATCTTGGTGAGGCTCTGTAACCTGCCAGGCAAAAACTAAATTTTACCTTGGTATGCCTACGGCTTCTTCTCAGTATCTGGAGAGTCTACGGAGCAATCAGGCACAAAAAAACTTTTGCCCTGTTGCCAAATTGCTTCCCTAAATCTTCAGCAGAACAATAATTGAAAAATAATGCTTCAGCAACTTTTTCAGCAATTCCTCAATTACCCTGGTGTTGAACGCCCGTAGTTATTATTTTTAATCATGAGCAGTGATATGACTTGCAAGGCTCTGTCCTGGACTGTTAACTTCAGGAGCACTTTCATGAGCACTCTATCCCCAGTAGAAGGGTTTTGATTGTAGAAAAACATGGTGGAGGGGGTTGCTACATCACTGACTAAAATAAAATGTAGATATAAGTGTGGTCTTGAGATGAACTTGCTCAATAAAGCATGAAAAGGAGAATGCTACAATGCAGGCAGTGGTACAGCACATTCCTTAATCTGTTACAATAAACATCAGAGATTCGTCTCTCTGTCACATTCAGAGGGATCTTTAGGCCTGCAAATCATCCTTTTCTATAGAAAACAGGCTGTTAGGAAGACATAATGGGCAGATTATTTAGGTAAAACTGACTGTTGGGTGTGATACATGTGGTCTGAAGAAGAAAGTGACATTTATGAGTTATATCTCTTAGGAAAGGAAACAAAAAGGCAATTCAAGATATCAAATGAACAGAAAAATATATTCACCAAATGGTATTTACATTAGTACTTCTCAGGAGAAATTCCCACATGCTAATTGTTCTTGCGGCATCTCTAAATTTGACCCCTAGTTCTCCTAAACGTGAAGATTCAGGATAATTGTATGAATCACCGAATAGGAACGAAAAATTAGAAAAGGGATCGCCATGATATCTTCTTGGTTTCCCCTAGACAACGAGATCGGAAAGAAATGAAATGGAGATGTGTTCTTTTGTCTCAGGTTTCTCAGATGCTTTTCCCCCATAGGAAAAAAATAAACTGGGTACTGTCACAAGTGTCTCCTTTTGAGTTTCAGTAGATATCTCAACAAGGTCACACAATGGACTCAGATTTTCCAAGCAGTTTCTTGATATTTTTCTTTTTATTGTGAAAGTATTGGCATTGTGCGCTCAGTAATATCTGGTGAAATGTGTGGATGGCTGTTCGGGGTAATAAAACACTTTTCTATAATTACAAAACTGTAGTCCGTGGTTCTAATTGTGCTCCAATTAGTTCATAGTCATTCTGGAAAAAAAGGACGGCAGTTTGACATTGGACTTCTAGGCCTGAGGTAATGTGTTTAAATCCCACTACTGACACCAATGTAACTATAAGGAAGTCCCTTCATCTGTCTGTGCTACAATTAGAAAAACAAAAGAAAATGTAACAAGTCGTATCTCAGATGTTGTAAGTCACATCGGATATAGGGATCAGTCGAATAGTAAGAAAAAATATGAAGTCTTGAGAGAGATTAAAACAAGACCAGAAAGAGATCTCACAAAATACAGCACACTTTTCAAATGAAATTCTCAATCTGGACTCGTTTTACTTCAGTTGCATCTGATGCTTCCTTTTCTCCTACGGAATTTGAGCAGAAATGTCCGTGACAAAGTTGATTCTTACATGAAACGTAAACGCAAATCTCTTATAGATAGATAGATAGATAGATAGATAGATAGATAGATAGATAGATAGATAGATAGATAGATAGATAGATAGATAGATACTTTATCTATCTATCTATCTATCTATCTATCTATCTATCTATCTATCTATCTATCTATCTATCTATCTATCTATCTATCTATCTATCTATCTATCTGTCCCATGAGCCATCAAAGATCACCCTTTGAGCAGTAAAATGTTCCTGTGGGATTATAAGGGGACAGGACAGTTGTAGATGCTTGAAATCCTTTTAACTTGGACACACCCAGGAAGGTCATAGTGGAGTCCATGAAGGCGAAAAAAGGGGATTAAGGTCACATGACCCCAGAGAGTATAAAAGAGATCAAGAGTAGCAGAGTCCACCATACTGCCTGGGTTTTACATCATCTTAATGTATTTTTCATCTGTCTGTGCTACAATTAGAAAAACGAAAGAAACGCAGCCAATCGTATCGCAAATAAAACCTCGGATAAAAGCATCGCTTGCACTTGGTAAGGAGCGCAGTGCAAGAACAAAGTAATTTGTACTATCGTGTTGTAATTCTGTGGTGGCCATGACAGATAGTCCATCTAGCTCTGTGAATTACTTGTGTTCTGTTTTATGTGTTGCATTTACCCGATTTTTTTGCCACCCGTTGCATGCCCAACCTACCTGGAAGGTGATCTCTGTGTGAATTGCCTTTCCCAAGATTTCTTCCATTTTTTTTTCCTATACGTTTTTTGTTTTTTCTTTGTTTTCTTAGAGAGTCAACTTCTTGGGGGGGTCATAGTCAAAAAACAGGACTTGTTAAGGCCCATTCTTTGTGTGATTTTGGATGATACAAGAAATAAATTGTTGTTGATATGTGATGCATACAGGAGATGAAATGGGAAAATAAATATACAGGCAAGCAGTATGTGATCCAGATAAGACCACGTGGATGTGAATGGAAGGGGCAGTGGACCAATTAAAAAACCCACTAATACAAATATAAAACACCAGTAACGGCGGACTGCATGATAACGTGCAGTGAATACACTTGACTTGAGCTCATTCTCTGTAAGTTTATCATTCATTTGCTCAGAGGTTGATGCGCTTGCTGATTCCTGAGCAGCTCTACTTTTCTCTACTCTAGCAGCCAGCTTCTTCTCTTCTTTCGTCTGCAACTTTTCGCGTTAAAACTGATTAAGTCAGTGTTTGTATTGCAATTACTTAGTAAGTTTTCCTTAATTTTTCAATTAAGCCAAGTCTTCAATCTGCCTGAAGAATGATTTAAGATATGAAGAGGTAGAGGAAGTGATGGCGGCGAAGGTGGTAGGGATGAGAATGGTGCCCGTATAAATGTGCCGCACGGCCGTCCTCCTGGGCACTGCCGAGAGTTGATTCTACAATAAAATAAAAATAAAAAGAGGAATAACCTTGGAGGTCAATCGTCACCCCGGAAGTGGACAGTAGAGGTCACATAGTATATGAGTAGCAAATTTCAGGTCAATCGGTCAAACAGTTTGCGAGCGACAGGTGATTTAAAATCCTGGACAGATAAATGGACAGCCACGGTAGTGTATTATAGAAGAAGATATGATTTGAATTTCATTCGGGCCCAGTTAGCTTCCACCTGCATCTAAGGTCAGTTTAGTATACATGTAGTTTTTCAGAATGCCCATGTCGATCAAACAGAGGAAGCTCTGCAGTTCATTTGTGACTGTATGCTGTAGGAAGATACGTAAATAAATCAAGGTAAATAACATTCGATCTGACTTTTATACAAGTAAGATATACATGGTTTTCATATAAAGACCATCACAAAACATAATCACAAACAGGACTTTGCATGATACGTTGGCAAGCTCTTTAAGCCCTGCTTTTCGTTGAAGGACAGGTGTGGGGCAGACTGACTGGCAGGATGACGCCGACCTCTTGCTGCATCCAAACGGTGCCATCTTTCGTCTTTACGCCTGGTGCAGCTGCGTTGTTCTTATATGTGAGTGGACGTTTCTTGCGGGGAGGGCTTCTATTCTCTTTCTCTGATGTAGAACCCTCGTCTTCATCGGAGTTCACCTCTGTTATAGCACGTCTTTAAAACAGCAGTGTCAGATCGGGGCGAGTGTGAACGCGACTGAGAGAATAAAACTGAATTAAAAAAAAACACTAACCTTTACAAACACCATACATTTACACTGGTTGTTACAGACTCAAATCAAATGTATGTTTTTTAATTCTATAACAGTAAGAATAAGAGCAGCTCACCGTGATTGAACTGGCGACCTTTTGATTACCAGTCAGCAGTTCTTACCACTGCGCCACCAAGGTGTGTCAATGTCGCACCCTAACGCAAGTTCTTTTTTTGTAGTTATATTCTTGAATAAAAGTGCACATGTTTTGTTATACTTGTACCTTTTGTGATAGTGTTTATTTGATATTTGGACTTCAGGCTTCACACATTATACACTTCATGTCTACATTTTGTCAATTATTACTAAAACATGAAAACGTTTCTGTTTTAACATAGATTGTTGTAGACACAGTACACACATGAAATGCATGTATTCCAAATAATGATATAGTATTTACCTTTTACAACTCCCGGCAACTCACACCCAGGTAAACAGACTTGAGCTGAGAGGACTTTATGCCCTTTCTGCATTGGTGGGAAGAGTGATGGAATAGCAGGCTGCTTGTGCTGATCAACACATTTACAACACAAAAGACGCCGATGGAGAGGTGCAAACGGATTTAAGGTGGGCCAGGATTACGAGGTTTTTCGTAGGCTTTGGTAATTCTAGTGTTAAAGACCAGGGAGTACTTCCGGTGCCAGGGCCACTGTCTGATGGAAGTACTTCCGGGTCATAAGAAAGTCCATTACAGCAAGGAGCTTGTCTCCATGCAGTGCCCTCTTGCAGCACCCAGTGACTCCAGCAGGGCTGCTTTGCCGGACTACAACACAAAAGACGCTGACAGAGAGGTGCGAACGGATTTAAGGTGGGCCAGGATTACGAGTTTTTTCGTAGGCTTTGGTAATTTTAGTGTTAAACAGGCTTCACAACCACCCAACGAAGTCCCATTCAAATCCTACAGAATTGAACCTACTCACTAACAACTTATTTCGCTTGCTTTAGTCAATCTATGGACAATACCAAAGTTATGCTGATGTAGCGCCTTACTTCCCACAATCCCGCAAATGAGACTCGCTTATTGAGCACAATCCACAAATGCTGGCACACTCAACAAAGAAGCTCTCTGACTTTGGTGTCTTCTAAGACTAAACAGAAAAACAGCAAAATGTTTGACAAATTCAGATGCTTGGTGGAAAAAACCTTTTAGGCCTAATCTATTATCTTCTTCCTCCTCCTCATATGCTACTAAGAAACTCTGTCAAAGCTTAATTCAATTTCTTCCATACATATGTCCTCTAATTTGTTGTCTCTGAATCCATTTCCACAAAATATTCACTTTAGTGTCATGTTTTATGTCACTTGCAGTCTAATGAAGTAGAAGACGGTATTTTTCTTATTTAAGACTAATACTAGAAAAGAGGAAAAAAACAACAACACAAGAGCCTTGTATTTTGTATTTTAATTCAACACGAGATTGCTAGTGTCTTTTCATATTGCTCTGTTTTTCCGCAGAAAGTGTCATCTTTACTGGTCAGACTCAACTTTGAGCTTATCTTCACATCTTTCATAAAAATATGATTTGTGATTTATTAACCTTGGGTATTCGGGCCAAGTTTGCAATTAAAAGGAAATGAACCACAGATTCAAGGATCGAGCAACAAAAATAATTGAGTTACCGAAGCAGCAACCTGTGCCTTTGTGACATCCTCTGTTTTTTATACAGTATGTGACATATTTGCATTTACAACAGAAAGCTGGTGATCTTGTGCCCAAGCTGTAAGTTTAAGTTTGTATTCTTTATCTTTTAGAGGTTTTTTCGGTTACACATGCACATCTCCAGACTCTTCCCAGGTATGTGATACTACCCCAGGCTGAGAGGGGGCGCTGCTGCTAACTGTCTTGTTCTTTTCACAGTGCCAAGAAACAGACTCCACCCCTTCTAGTCACCAGGGCAATTTGTAGCGGATGCCACATGTGCTTTATTCCAGGGGCACTTTGCTGCCTCTTTGGGTGCATTTCAGGAAAGAAGAATACTGTAAATACACCTTTAAGGGGGAGGTCATAACTCGGTCAGGGCGGTTAAAAACCGGAAAAGAAGGGGAGAAAGAGAGACATCTTGTGGTGGAGCAAAGAGAAGAGACGAGGTAGCGCCAAGAAAAAATATCTACTGGAACAAGTTCTTTTTTTTCTTTGAAGACTCAGCGACACAAGGGAGATGCGTCTCTGAAGACGGACCTTTTTTTTCTTCCTTTGATTTCGCTGGAATACTTGGACTGGTAGGATTGAACTTTTTTGTTACCGGCTCGACTGCCGGCGTATTCCCGTATGGTTTCTCTTTGCCCTGCACAATAAGGACAGTAATTCCGTTTGGTTGAACTGGTTTCTATGATTCATGAACATTGCGCGTTTAAACCAGAAAGGAGGGGGGTTTGATTGTTATGTATTTGTTTGTTTGTTTTTTTTCATGTATGATAATATATGTGTTATTCTTTTGCTTCTTCTTTGTGTTGTAATATGATTTGTTGTTAATGCTAAGCTGGGACTGGTGGTGGGGAAATCAATAAGAGGACGAGCGTTGGTCACGTTGCCCGATAGATTTTATATATTGAACTGCTTTACATTAGCAGTTTTCTAATCGTGCTTATCCCGGGGTTTAGTTGTTTCTCCCAGGGCAGCGGTACAAATTAAAGGGCAACGCACCGGAAGGAGGCGTCACTTGGATGGGAGACCAACTAGGAAAAGCTTGGGTTGCTGCCTGCTTGAAGAGGTTTTGGTGAGTCCAGCAGGGGGCGCTTACCCTGTGGTCTGAATGTGGATCCCAATGCCCCAGTGCAGTGACAGGGTCACTGTGCTGTAAAAATGTCCCCATTCCTGGGAAGAGATGTAAAATTGAGATCCTGATTTACTGTGGTTAAAAAGAATCACTAGGCATCCTTCATAAAGAGTAGGGTCTTTCCCGATGTCCTAGACAAAGTGCCCTTGATGGTCTAGTCATTCTGGCCTCCTAATCATCCCTTCTCTCTAATTGGCTATCTCGCCACTTAACCACCTAACAGCTTATGTGTGATGAGCATACTGGCACAAAAATGGCAACCGTCGCATCATCCAGGTGGAAACTACACATTAGTGGTAATCGAACTGGCTGCCCGCTCACTATGTTAAACACTGTGAGTAGTGAGAAAAGAGCTCTATAAATGGAAAGAATTATTATTATTATTATTTCTGCAAGTGTCAACAGAGCCTAAGGAACTCCACGAATTTGCTGAACCAGACTAAAGAGTCTGATTAATGGTTGCCACTCACTTTACATGGCGACTGTTCAGTTTCTTTAGATTGTGGGTTCGCTTCCCGGTTCCTCCCTGTGTGGATAGCGCTTTGAGTACTGAGAAAAGCGCTACATAAATGTAATTAATTATTATTATTATTATTATTAAAGTAAATGGGGTCAGCCAGGTTGGCACCCGAAGAAATCTTCTGTTGCAAGACTGTGTAATAATTTTTTTCTTACAGAAATAAGAGGCTTCCACAAGGAAAAAGGTTTGGGGACTGTTTTGTCTTGGTAGAGTAATATATTGCTCTGCTTTTCCCTAATGTATTATTAATAAGTAGCCTTTGTCAGAATGCCTAATCTCACAGACTTACCACTGTTTATAAGGTATTATAGTATATAACTTATCCCCACCTTCCCTTCTATATCTATAGGCAATTAGGTGTAGTAAAAAAACAAGCAGGAGTTAAGTTACACATAAAATAATGTATTATTGATAAGATTCATAAATAATAACAATTTGCAAAGTACATTTGAATATTGGCAACCATACAACCTGATTAAATGGTGATGTGTAATTTCAGGCGGCACACGGACTTGTAGTTATTTAAAATGTCTCTAGTTAAGGCATCATTGGTGTTCAGCTTTCTTCAGAACAGGCCGCAAGCCTGTCTCGATATGGCTGCCAAGCTGTGCTCTTCATTGTGTTGTCTTCATCATCAGAGGTTAGTAAGAGAGAGAGAATGTGGTGGAACAAGCAGATTTACAGATTCTCTGTCCAACCCCTAGAGCCAATAGGACATCATGGTACTTAAAAGCTTCTGATAGAAGCCAATTCCAAACAGCCATACTTCAGACCAATGGGGAAATACAACATCTTAACACCCGCCATCCCCCAAAACCATATGTTAAAGTACAGCTTAGCTTCCTTGGGGGGTTGAAAGACTTTAGCAGAGAAACACTCGCCATACTGGTTTAAGGCACATCCCACCCCCAAACTCTGTTGTAAAATTCAAAAAGACACATTTCCTAAGGGGGGGGGGGGGGGGGGGGGGGGTAAACACTCACTAATGTAACACTAAATGACATTGCTTTGTCTAAATTACAAATAAAGACATACAAAATATTTATCAAGTTATATGCAGAATCTTGCATCACAACAGGGACCATCCCCATATAATGTCTGTTGGTCAAAGAGAAGACACAAAGACTTCTCACCACTTAACCACCTAACAGTTTATGTGTGATGAGCGTACTGGTGCAAAAATGGCAACTGTCCCCGTATAATATCTTCTGGACAAAGAAAAGACGCAAAGACTTCTTGCAGTGATCAAAAAACACGTATCGTGATTTGACATTGTTATAATTCAAAATGGTGCGTTTATACAGAAAAACAAAATGGAGACGGGAAGTGAGTTGGCAGGAGATGACGTTGAAGCTGTGGGATGGAAGTGATAAGGTAATGGCAGCGATGTCATCAGAAGGAATAGTGTGAGATAGATAGATAGATAGATAGATAGATAGATAGATAGATAGATAGATAGATAGATAGATAGATAGATAGATAGATAGATAGATAGATAGATAGATAGATAGATAGATACTTTATTAATCCCAAGGGGAAATTCACATACTCCAGCAGCAGCATATTGATAAAAAACAATATTAAATTAAAGATTGATAAAAATGCAGGTGAAACAGACAATAACCTTGTATAATGTTAAAGTTTACTCCCCCGGGTGGAATTGAAGAGTCTCATAGTGTGGAGGAGGAATGATCTCCTCAGTCTGTCTGTGGAGCAGGACAGTGACAGCAGTCTGTCGCTGAAGCTGCTCCTCTGTCTGGAGATGATCCTGTTCAGTGGATGCAGTGGATTCTCCATGATTGACAGAAGTCTGCTTAGCGCCCGTCGCTCTGCCACAGATGTCAAACTGTCCAGCTCCATGCCTACAATAGAGCCTGCCTTCCTCGCCAGTTTGTCCAGGCGTGAGGCGTCCCTCTTCTTTATTCTGCCTCCCCAGCACACCACCGCGTAGAAGAGGGCGCTCGCCACAACTGTCTGATAGAACATCTGCAGCATCTTATTGCAGATGTTGAAAGACGCCAGCCTTCTTCTAAGGAAGTATAGTCAGCTCTGTCCTCTCTTGCACAGAGCATCAGTATTGGCAGTCCAGTCCAATTTATCATCCAGCTGCACTCCCAGGTATTTATAGGTCTGCACCCTCTGCACACAGTCACCTCTGATGATCACGGGGTCCATGAGGGGTCTGGGCCTCCTAAAATCCACCACCAGCTCCTTGGTTTTGCTGGTGTTCAGTTGTAGGTGGTTTGTGACAGCAGTCACACTGTCACCATTCTTATAAAAGGCTTTCACAGCGAACGCTCATTGTACGCCACTCCACTGCTCCATTATAACTAATGGCAAGGTGTTGTAAACGAGGTCGCATTGATCCCAAACAACTGCCAACGTCCCAGGGTCACCAACAGCTAGTTCCAAAATTTCCCATTTCCCTATATTAAATGTTCTGATTGGAAGCACTGTCTTGATATTGACCTATCCTTTTTGTCATCTGCTGCCAAGTAGGACAGGTTAGCGGTAACGATCATCCCGTGCCAGAGTGGTGCGTCAAATTGTTACAAGGTTCATTGGGGTCACCGTCACTGATGTACATAAATGGTTATGTCCCACTGTAGCTGTGGTGAAGGAGGTCCACCGACATCTCGACCTCCTCTGAGGAGTCTGAGGAAGGTCCGGATGTCACCTACTACCTTGAGCAGCTTCTACAGGGGTGCTGTTTAAGGTGCGCCACATCGTGATAGGACAGCTGCTCATTTCAGGACCACAGAGCTTTGCCACGTGTGAAAAAACAGCACAGTAGATCATATGGAAAATAAAAATTTATGTATTAGCATAAATAGACATAAAAGTAATTAACAGCTTCTGAAGCATTAGATTTAGCATACCAGCTCCTTGGTTTTGCTGGTGTTCAGGTGTAGGTGGTTTGAGTCGCACCATTTAACAGAGTCCTTGATTAGGTTCCTATACTCCTCCTCCTGCCCACTCCTGATGCAGCCCACGATAGCAGTGTCATCAGCGAACTTTTGCACGTGGCAGGACTCCAAGTTGTATTGGAAGTCTGATGTATATAGGCTGAACAGGACTGGAGAAAGTACATGGCACCTCGGCCATGCAGTGCGATTCCTTGAAGGTGATCCAGCTCATTATTAAGGACCCGAACTGCTGGACCAGACCAAAGGGACACTCACGTAGCACCTGGCTGCAGCAGATAGGACTGGGACTGGACCGTGTGTCTGCCTGGGGGGTTGTCAACCAGAATCCCAAGCTGTTTTGTTGTGTGGTGGGTGCAGTAACACACTGTACCAGTGCATGCACCCCAACCTGACCTGACCTGAATTGCTTTGTGCTTTAAGTGATAACTTCCTGAATAGTACAGTATATTAATGGAGGAAGACTGCCTTTCCTAGTGTATATACAGTATGTCTTTCCTTTTAATTTGGGAATTTTAGATTTCACTGTGATCACTTTCAATTATCATTTTTTTCTTTATTGATTTCTGTGTGTCAGTTGCCTTTGGACTCTGTTACAAAGCCCACATGACACTATTTTGTCCTTACACATGAAAATAAACGGCACCTAAGTGTTGAAAGGCAATATTTTAATCTCTTTTAATGTATCCTCATAATTCATCCCTGGTAGTCCTGGAATCAGCCTAGTCGCTCTTCTCTGGACTTCTTCTAGTGCTGCTATGTTCTTTTTGTAGCCTGGAGACCCAAACTGCACACAGAACTCCAGATGAGGCCTCACCAGTGTGTTATAAAGTTTGAGATGAACCTCCTGTGATTTGCACTCCACACATCAAGGAGCTTAATAACCTGACATTCTGTTTGGCCTTCTTAATGGCTTCTGAACACTGTCTGGCAGTTGATAGTGTCGAGTCCACTACAGCTCCTAAGTCCTTCTCATAAGGTGTACTCTCGATTTTCCAACCACCCAATGTGTACTCAAAACTCACATTTCTTCTTCCTACATATAATTCTTTACATTTACTGACATTACATTTCATCTGCCACAAATCTGCCTGAGCCTGTCTACTGTCCAAGTCCCTCTGTAATGACTCAACAGATTCCAGATTATCTGCCAATCCTCCTATCTTGTATCATTTGACAACTTAACCAGCTTATCACTTAAATTCCTTAAATTAATAATATCCAAATTATTTATATATATTAAAAATAGCAGCAGCCTCAGCACTGACCCCTGCTGGTCACCACTCTTAACATCGGCCAATTCTGATGAGGTTCCTCACACCATCACCCTCTGCTTCCTGTGTCTGAGCCAAGTCTGCACCCATCTACCCACCACACCATGAACTCCCACTTGTTGAATTCATTTTAAAGTCACAGTCTTGGACTAACTCCCTTTATAACTTTAAAGACTTCAGTTAGGTCTCCTCTTAATCTTCTTTTGCTTAAACTGTAAAGGCTCAGCTCTTTTAATCTTTCCTCATAACTCATCCCCTGTAGCCCTGGAATCAGACTAGTTGCTCTTCTCTGGACATTTTCTAGTGCTGCTATGTCCTTTTTGTAGCTTGGAGACCCAAACTGCACTCAGTACTCCAGATGAGGCCTCACCAGTATGTTATAAAGACTTGAGCAGAACCTCCTGTGACTTGTACTCCACACATCAAGGCGCTATATAACCTGACATTCTGTTAGCCTTCTTAATGGCTTCTGAACACTCTCTGGAAGTCGATAGCTTAGAGTCCACTATGACTCCTAAATCCTTCTCATAAGGTGGACTGTCAACATTCAAACCACCCATTGTGTATTCTAACCTCACATTTTTACTTCCTAAATGTAATACTTTCCATTCACTGACATGAAGGTGCTATATAGCTTGACAGTCTGTTAACCTTCTTAATTGCTTCTGAACACTGTCTGGCAGTTGATAGCCCTGGAATTAGCCTAGTCGCTCTTCTCTGGACCTTCTCTAGTGCTATTATGTCCTTTTTGTAGCCTGGAGACCCAAACTGCACTCAGTACTCCAAATGAGGCCTCACCAGTGTGTTATAAAGACTTGAGCAGAACCTCCTGGGACTTGTACTCCACACATCAAGGCGCTATATAACCTGACATTCTGTTAGCCTTCTTAATGGCTTCTCAACACTGATAGGCAGTTGATAGTGTCAAGTCCACTACGACTCCTAAATCCTTCTCATTAGGTGTCCTCTCGATTTTCAGACCTCCCATTGTGTATTCAAATCTAACATTTTTACTTCCTATGTGTAATATTTTTCATTTACTGACATTAAATTTCATCTGCCCAAGCCTGTATGCTATCCAAGTCCTTCTGTGATGATATAACGGATTCCAGATTATCTGCTAATCCACCTATCTTGGTATCATCTGCAAACTTGACCAGCTTGTTACTTATATTCCTATCAAAATCATTTCTATATATTAAAAATAGCAGCGGCCCCAGCACTGACCCCTGCTGGTCACCACTCTTAACATCGGCCAATTCTGAAGAGGTTTCTCACATTGCTTCCTGTGTCTGAGTTAATTCTGCACTCATCTAAAAACATCACCCACTTGTTTTAGTGTGTTTGTACTTTCAGTTTTCAGACCTCCCATTGCGTATTCAAACTTCACATTTTTATTTCCTACATGTAATATCCCCCGTGACCCTGTGTTCAGATTCAGCGGGTTGGAAAATGGATGGATGGATACATGTAATATCCTCATAATTCATCCCTGGTAGTCCTGGAATCAGCCTAGTTGCTCTTCTTTGGACTTTTTCTAGTGCTGTTATCTACTTTTTGTAGCCTGAAGACCAAAACTGCACACAGGACTCCAGATGAGGCCTCACCAGTGTGTTATAAAGACTTGAGCAGAACCTCCTGTGACTTGTACTCCACACATCAAGGCGCTATATAACCTGACATTCTGTTGGCCTTCTTAATGGCTTCTGAACACTGTCTGGCAGTTGATAGTGTAGAGTCCACTACGACTCCTAAGTCCTTCTCATAAAGTGTACGTTTGATTTTCAGACATCCCATTGTGTACTCAAACCTTATGTCTTCTTCCTACATGTAATACTAAATAAATTTCATCTCCCAGGCCTGTATGCTGTCCGAGTCCCTCTGTAATGCTTAACTCCCCATTTACAGGTTGTTTTGACTTCAAATCAAATTTGCCAGTGTTAAACTGTGCCAGAGCCAGTGGTGGCTCTGAAGCTACTGATCTGCACTGGCAATCGGAAGGTTGCTGGTTTGAATCCCGTAAATGCTAATAGGGACTCAGTTCTGTTGGGCCCTTGAGCAAGGCCCTCAACCTGCAATTGCTGAGCACTTTGAGTAGTGATATCCATCCATCCATTATCCAACCCGCTGAATCCGGGGGTCTGCTGGAGCCAATCCCAGCCAACACAGGGCCCAAGGCAGGGAACCAATCCTGGGCAGGGTGCCAACCCACCGCAGGACACACACAAACACACACACACACACAAGCACACACTAGGGCCAATTTAGAATCACCAATCCACCTAACCTGCATGTCTTTGGACTGTGGGAGGAAACCGGAGCGCCCGGAGGAAACCCACGCAGACACGGGGAGAACATGCAAACTCCACGCAGGGAGCGAACCCGGGTCTCCTAACTGCGAGGCAGCAGCGCTACCACTGCGCCACCGTGCTGCCCGTAGTGATATATAAATGCAAAAAATTATTAAACTGACTCTCATACTGGGGCGGAGTGACACTGTCTTTCCTCCCTGGAGTGCCATGACACAGATCAGCCCAATCCCCCTCTCAGTAAAATTTAGGGGATGTACTTTGAAAGCTGAAGCCGTGAAGTACTTCATTTTGCAAAGATTTGTGGGAATCTGGGACAAACCACTAAAACACGGAGGTGAAGTAGACACCTTGACAACCTTTAAAAAGTACCTGGATGAGATATCGGGACAGCTTAGCCATTACCTAAACAAAATGAACTTCAATGGTGTCTCCTTCATCAAATTCCTAATGTTCTTATGGCTGTGTGCTTGATTTTAACAACAAGACAGCTGAACTCAGTAACTGGAGGGATGGCCACAGACTTTTGGCCATTTGGTGTACTTTGTGTTCTCCCTTAGCTGTTTCCCTCCCCTTGTGCCTTATATACAATATAAAACACCAATGTGTATATTATTAGCCTGCCTGGCATTTATTCTGGATGCAGCAATTTGCCAAACTCTCCATATGTTCAATTTTTCTCTCCTAAAACTGTCAATATCTGTTTTTTTGTATTTCTAAACATCTATTTAGAAATTATACTCTGATGCAAAAATGTGAAACTCTTACTTTAACATTTTCATTTTGTAACAATGAGATGCACCAGTAATTAATACAGGAGGTTAAAGCCATAACTTGTCATTCCCTGCCTCTTTGTCAGTCTGTCCCCATCCCATGTGACACAGATGTGTCTTTTCCTTCCAGCAAAGCTGTTTACTCCATTTGCAGCGCCATGTGTCACTAAGGACTCATTTGACACAGAGCGTTCTTTCATTCTTTTGGATGATGGAAAGTTCAGGAGGCTTTACCTCCTGCTATGACACTGATACTTTATGTTGCCATGAACATTCACTTGTCCCAACTTTAATATCTCATCCTTGTTCCTGGACCAACATTACCCATTGTTCCAGCATCAATCATTCTCTTATGCCAGCCACAAAAGCTTTTCACAGACATACAGTTTTGTGTCGCCTGGGTTCTTATTAATGAACATATTTTATAATAACAGCTGGTGTCAGCTTTATGCAAATCCCTTTACAATCCTGAATACTTCATCAAGGTCTCCTCCTTTTTCGCATTTTTGCAAACTGAAAAAGCTCAGACTTCAGTCCTAGTAATAAAACTGACCCCTTTATACCACATATATGATCAATCTGGACAATGTAGGCATGGAGTAACATCCAAGTGCATTCAGCAACTGAGCTGTCATGAAAGTTGAAGCATTTCACATTATTTACTTCATCCAGGAGTCAGTTATTACATTTTTGAGCAACAATGAGTCATATTCAAAAGTAACAGTGATAAATACAAGCCAACTCCATGTGTTAGTAGACTACATTTAATACATGCTTTTTAACAGCACTTTACAATTGGAGTGAAAAATCTATCTATCTATCTATCTATCTATCTATCTATCTATCTATCTATCTATCTATCTATCTATCTATCTATCTATCTATCTATCTATCTATCTATCTATTATATAGTGCCTTTCATGTCTGTCTGTCTATCTATCTATCTATCTATCTATCTATCTATCTATCTATCTATCTATCTATCTATCTATCTATCTATCTATCTATTATATAGTGCCTTTCATGTCTGTCTGTCTATCTATCTATCTATCTATCTATCTATCTATCTATCTATCTATCTATCTATCTATCTATTATATAGTGCCTTTCACATCTATCTATCTATCTATCTATCTATCTATCTATCTATCTATCTATCTATCTATCTATCTATCTATCTATTATATAGTGCCTTTCACATCTATCTATCTATCTATCTATCTATCTATCTATCTATCTATCTATCTATCTATCTATCTATCTATTATATAGTGCCTTTCACATCTATCTATCTATCTATCTATCTATCTATCTATCTATCTATCTATCTATCTATCTATCTATCTATCTATCTATCTATCTATTATATAGTGCCTTTCACATCTATCTATCTATCTATCTATCTATCTATCTATCTATCTATCTATCTATCTATCTATCTATCTATCTATCTATCTATCTATTATATAGTGTCTTTCATGTCTATCTATCTATCTATCTATCTATCTATCTATCTATCTATCTATCTATCTATCTATCTATCTATCTATCTATTATATAGTGCCTTTCACATCTATCTATCTATCTATCTATCTATCTATCTATCTATCTATCTATCTATCTATCTATCTATCTATCTATCTATCTATCTATCTGTGCAAGCAGCCATACCACATGCACTTCAGAAGAGGTCATCCACCAGAAGTTAAAGATGTTTGTGCCCGGTCATAAAAGATCCTTTGGCATCCTTTGTAAAGTGTAGGGTGTTTCTCGATATCCAGGCTAAAGTGCCTTCCATGACCTAGTCATTCTGGCCCCCTAATCATCACCTGTCTCTAATTGGCTCTCTCTCTTACCACTTCACCACCTAACAGCTAATTTGTGGTGAGTGTACTGGCGCAACAATAGTTGCAGTCGCATCATCCAGGTGGATGCCACACATCAGTGGTGGTTGAAGTAGCTCCGCACTCACTGTGTAAAGTGCTTTGAGTAGTGAGAATGGCACTATATAAATATACAGTAATCCCTCCTCCATCGCGGGGGTTGCGTTCCAGAGCCACCCGCGAAATAAGAAAATCCGCGAAGTAGAAACCATATGTTTATATGGTTATTTTTATATTGTCATGCTTGGGTCACAGATTTGCGCAGAAAACACAGGAGGTTGTAGAGAGACAGGAACGTTATTCAAACACTGCAAACAAACATTTGTCTCTTTTTCAAAAGTTTAAACTGTGCTCCATGACAAGACAGAGATGACAATTCCGTCTCACAATTAAAAGAATGCAAACATATCTTCCTCTTCAAAGGAGTGCGCATCAGGAGCAGATGTCAGAGAGATAGAAAAAAGCAAACAAATCAATAGGGCTGTTTTTCTTTTAAGTATGCGAAGCACCGCGGCACAAAGCTGTTGAAGGCGGCAGCTCATACCCCCTCCGTCAGGAGCAGAGAGAGAGAGAGATAAAAACAAACAAGCACAAATCAATATGTGCCCTTCGTGCTTTTAAGTATGCGAAGCACCGTGCAGCATGTCGTTTCAGGAAGCAGCTGCACAAAAGACAGCAACGTGAAGATAATCCTTCTGCATTTTTAGACGAGCGTCCCTATCGTCTAGGTTTGCGAACAGCCCCCCTGCTCAATCCCCCTACACCAGGATCAGAGAAAGTCAGCGCAAGAGAGAGAGAAAAGTAAGTTAGGTAGCTTCTCAGCCATCTGCCAATAGCGTCCCTTGTATGAAATCAACTGGGCAAACCAACTGAGGAAGCATGTACCAGAAATTAAAAGATCCATTGTCTGCAGAAATCCGCGAACCAGCAAAAAATCTGCGATATATATTTAAATATGCTTACATATAAAATCCGCGATGGAGTGAAGCTGCGAAAGGCGAAGCGCGATATAGCGAGGTATTACTATAAATTATTATTATTATTATTATTATTATTATTACTTCTGCAAGAGTCAACCAGAGCTAAGGAGCTCCACAAATTTGCAGAACCAGACTAAGGAGTCTGATTAATGGTTGTCACTCACTTTAAATGGTGACTTTTAGTCTCCCTTTTATGCCATTACGCTTTTGTATATTGTGTTGTTTTTCGTTACCTTGAAGACCACCTTGCACCTGTTGTCACTTTCATTTGCACCAAAGCAGGTGAAGTTGATTCACAGTCATTTCTGCCTCCTAACTGGACAGATTGATGTCCCTGACTTGGTGTTAGACTGGGATGATTAAGTGTTCCCTTAATGTTTTTGAGCGATGTATTTAAGTGTGTGTGTATATAGGTATACTGTACATTAGTTTCACTAGTATACTAGGAAAACATTATCGTGCAGTCCACCGTTACTGATGTGTAAATAAATGCGTATGATATATCCATATATCTACCTTAATAAAAAGATAAGTTTGTGTTGTGTCTGTG
Organism: Erpetoichthys calabaricus; assembly: GCF_900747795.2. Taxonomy (NCBI): domain Eukaryota; kingdom Metazoa; phylum Chordata; class Cladistia; order Polypteriformes; family Polypteridae; genus Erpetoichthys; species Erpetoichthys calabaricus. The sequence continues at coordinate 85,196,074 of NC_041408.2, forward strand.
TGTGTCGGTGTATCTGCATGTCTGTTCAGTTTTTGCATCTCTGTTTTATGCCATTTGCTATGGGATTTGAAAAAGCAGTGGTAATATTTGTGATGCACCATCTGTTGGAATGGAAAATGCAATGCATTCTATTACTCTGTGCATTACAAATACCATACAAATACATTCCAATAGATGGTGCAATGCAAACATTAATGCTGGATATGCTGAGTTCTATGTTGGTTACTTAGATTCCAGGCTGTCTTAGATGGATAGCACAGCTAGCGGGAAATAATTTGATTAGTGACAATAATATAATTATATATGACATATATTAGTGTTACTAAGAAAATTATTTTCAAAGTTAAATTGACACCACAGCAGTTTTAGGTAGCTATGATATCTCAAATTGCTAAACAAAATAAAGTAACACATTTTTAGAGCATAAAAAATGTTCTACAAAGCAGACATTATTTCCACTTTGCAGTATAAACAGCAGGGTAGTGTTTTGATTAAAATTTTTAACTGTGATTATATTTTACTGTATATTTGCTGATAATGATAGATTGCATTTAAATGTCACATCAGCTTGAAAAATTCTATTCACAGTAGTACACAGAGCAAAAATGCAGTGTAGTGACATTAATGATTGTGTGCTTTACTGTGTTAGAACCACTTACGTTAGATTTACTACTTTAAAAATATTTTTTTGTTGAACCTGATGAACCTTTGAAGCTAAAACTAAAGAGAATTTATATTAAACAATCCTTTAACTTATATATGTACAGTTTCCTTGAGTATTATGAAAGGCACTAATATCCATCCATCCATTGTCCAACCCGCTGAATCCGAACACAGGGTCACGGGGGTCTGCTGGAGCCAATCCAAGTCAACACAGGGCACAAGGCAGGAACCAATCCCGGGCAGGGTGCCAACCCACCGCAGGACACACACAAACACACCCACACACCAACCACACACTAGGGCCAATTTAGAATCGCCAGTCCACCTAACCTGCATGTCTTTGGACTGTGGGAGGAAACCGGAGCGCCCGGAGGAAACCCACGCAGACACGGGGAAAACATGCAAAATCCACGCAGGGAGGACCCGGGAAGCGAACCCAGGTCCCCAGGTGTCCCAACTGCGAGGCAGCAGCGCTACCCAATGCGCCACCGTGCCGCCCCAGGCACTAATATAAAAAATGAATTATAATTATTTTGACTTGTGACAAGCAGAGGTGCCATCCCAGTGTCAACCCTGCCTTGTGTGTTTTCCTGTCATAATTAATTTCTGGGTTGCTGCCACTTTGTCCATAAAAGTGTTTATTTCAATAATCAGTTTTACATTAAAATATCCATCAATTTTAATTCCTAATACAACTTGCCCAGGGTGAGGTCTTGGACACAGAGGTTAAGTTGGCATTACTGGGTGCAACACAGGGCACACATACAGTGAGCTGATAATCCACTTTGAATGTTTATTGTGGGACCGTGAGAAGGAAATTCACGTGAAGATAAGGAGGGCAAGGTGAGATAGATAGATAGATAGATAGATAGATAGATAGATAGATAGATAGATAGATAGATAGATAGATAGATAGATAGATAGATAGATAGATAGATATGAAAGGCACTATATAATTACTAGATAGATAGATAGATAGATAGATAGATAGATAGATAGATAGATAGATAGATAGATAGATAGATAGATAGATAGATAGATAGATATGAAAGGCACTATATAATTACTAGATAGATAGATAGATTGATAGATAGATATGAAAGGCACTATATAATTACTAGATAGATAGATAGATAGATAGATAGATAGATAGATAGATAGATAGATAGATAGATAGATAGATAGATAGATAGATAGATAGATAGATAGATAGATAGATAGATAGATAGATAGATAGATAGATACTTTATTAATCTCAAGGGGAAATTCACAAAATGATGTGTCCGTGAGGGTGCAGTATGGAGAAATGCACATGCAAGTGTTGTGAAAAACCAATACGACTCTGCGTGTATCTGCTCGTCTGTCTGTCTATGAAGGTTTGTTCATCGGTCGGTCTGTCCGTCTCCCTATCTGTCGATGTCTTCTTGTCAGTCATTTCTGTCGTGCGTATTAAAGTCTGGGGAAGGGGGTCCATAGCTCTCATCGGTTTCTGAAAGGGGTCCGCGGCTCAAAAAAGGTTATGGATCACTGCTCCAGTGGGACCTGTGCTCACAGCCCATCACCATACAACTCGATTGTCATTCACCAGAGAATACACAAATTGGCAGCTCTGCCAATTGGTGCCCCATTCTTTTCACAGACAAGAGCGAGCTCACACTGAGCACATGGAGACGCTGTGGTGAACGTTATACAGCCTGCAACATCATCCAACATGACCGATTTGGTGGTGGGTCACTGATGCTCAGGGGAGGCATATCCTTGGAGGTTTATCCATGTGCTATTCAACAGTAACTGAAAATGCAGTTAGATACTGGGATGAAATCCTCAGAGCCATTGTCAGAACTTACACTGGTTCAGTTGGCCCAGGGCTCCTCTTGGTACAGAACAATGCCCAGCCTCATGTGGCCAGAATGTGTAGGCAGTTCCTGAATGATGAGGGCATTGATGCCATTGACTGGCCTGCACGTTGCCAAGACCTGAATCCAATTGAGAACCTCTGAGGTGTTAGGTATCAGTGCATCCAACACTGCTAAGTAGTGCCACAGACTGTCCAGGAGCTCACTGGTGCTCTGATCCAGGTCTAGGACACCATCCAACATCTCATCAGGAGCAGGCCCAGACATCATCCGGAGTGGGGGGGCCACACACACTACTGAGTCACATTAGGAGCTGCCGTAATAAAATCCACGCCAGTTGGATCAGCCTGTGATTTCAGTTTTTAACTTTGATTTTTGGAGTGATGTTGAATTCAGCCCTCAATGGGTTGGTGATTTTGGTTTCCATCAACCATTGTTACCATCATTTAGTTCTCAACAAATTACACAGTATTACTCAGTCGAGATCTTCCACTTGAATATTTTGATGAAGTGTTCTGTGCAGTGTATCTGGGGGTTGGTTCTCCCTTGGTTGTCTGGAGCGTGCATCCCTTTAGTTACATAAATGGCACCCATCTATGTACCTACTGCAAGATTTATGGAGCGCACGCCCCTTAACCTTTCATGAATGTAAACCTTTGGGCATCAGCACACAAAGAGTATTACTAGACTTAGACGAACGGAGAGGGGTGGGGGTCTTCCTCGGTGTGTGAAGCGCGCTCCCCTTCAGTTACATAAATGGCACCCCTCTGCATGCACACTGCAGAATTTACAAAACAAGCACCTCTTACCTTTCATATTCAGTGCCCCCACCAGGTGACGGTACCCAAATAATAATTGATAACCCTTTGCATTAATTACAGCATACATACATGGAAGAACCCTCTGTGTACATTACAATATTCATACATGGAGTACGCACCCCTTAACTTTCCTAAAAGGTGCTCCTAATGGTTTGACTGGCTCAGGCTGTGATCACCATTGCAAATTTTTGGTGAAGACGCCCCATGCTGCAGGGTGACGGAACCCAAATAATAACTGACAACCCTCTGCATACATTATAGCATGCATACATGGAGCACGCTCCCCTTAACTTTTGTAAAAGGCGCCCTTAATGGTTTGACTGGCTCAGGCTGTGATCATCATTCCAAATTTTTGGTGAGGACGCTCCATACTAAACCCATTCCTCCAAACCCCCAGGTGACAGTATTCACATAATAACTGACAACCCTCTGTATACATTACAAGGACTTTATGGAGCACACACCCCTTAACTTTCTTAAGAGGCACCCCTAATGGTTCAACCGGCTCAGGCTGTGATCACCATTCGAAATTTTTAGTGAGGACACCCCATGCTGCCCCATGGTGACGGTACCCAAATAATAATTGATAACCCTTTGCATTAATTACAGCATACATACATGGAGCACGCACCCCTTAACTTTTCTAAAATGCACCTCAAATGGTTCGACTGGCTCAGGCTGTGATCACCATTCAAATTTTTTGGTAAGGATGCCCCACGCCAAACCCCCACCCCTCCAGGTGACGGTACCCAAATAATAATTGAAAACCCTCTGCTTATATTACAATATTCATACATGGAGTACGCACCCCTTACTTTTCCCAAAAGGCGCCCCTAATGGTTTGACTGGCTCAGGCTGTGATCACCATTCCAAATTTATGGTGAGGACACCCCATGCTGCCTCAGGTGACAGTACCCACATCATAACTGACAACCCCCTGAATACCTTACAAGGACTTTATGGAGCACACGCCCTTTAACTTTCCTAAAAGGCTCCCCTAATGGTTCGACCTGCACAGGCTGTGATCACCATTCAAAATTTTTGGTGAGGATGCCCCATACTAAAACCACCACCCCCCCACCCCCCAGGTGACGGTACCCAAATAATGATTGAAAACCCTTTGCATACATTACAGCATACATACATGGATCATGCACCCCTTAACTTTTCTAAAAGGCACCCCTAATGGTTTGTTTGGCTCAGGCTGTGATCACCATTCCAAATTTTTGGTGAGGATGCCCCATGCTGCCCCCCCCCCCCCCCCCCCCCCCCCAGGTGACAGTACCCAAATAATAATTGACAACCTTCTGCATAACTTACAAGGACTCTATTGAGCATGCGCCCCTTAACTTTCCTAACAGGCACCCCTAATTGTTCGACCGGCTCAGGCTGTGATCACCATTCCAAATTATTGGTGAGGATGCCCCATGCTATAGGTGACGGTACCCACATAATAATTGAAAACCCTCTGCATATATTACAATATTCATACATGGAGTACGCACCCCTTAATTTTCCGAAAAGGCGCCCCTAATGGTTTGACCAGCTCAGGCTGTGATCACCATTGCAAATTATTGGTGAGAATGCCCATTGCTATAGCTGACGGTACCCAAATAATAATTGATAACCATCTGCATTAATTACAACATGCATACATGGACCACGCAGCCTTTAACTTTTATAAATGGTGCCCCTAATGGATTGACTGGCTCAGGCTGTGATCACCATTCCAAATTTTTGGTAAGGACATCCCATGCTGCCTCAGGTGACAGTAACCACATCATAATTGACAACCCTCTGCATATATTAAAAGGACTTTATGAAGCACACACCCCCTAACTTTCCTCACAGGCACCCCTAATGGTTCGACCGGCTCAGGCTGTGATCATCATTCCAAATTATTGGTGAAGATGCCCCATGCTATAGCTGACGGTACCCAAATAATAATTGAAAACCCTCTGCATATCTATATATATAAAAACCCTATGTGCGTCCAGGTGTCCGTGTGTGGGTGTCTTCTGATGAAGTGCGCATGCGCGGGGCACGGTGCGACGCGCGATATTACTGTCAGAGAAAGTTAGAGGCGTTTTACGGAAATACAAACCAGTATTACTGCGAGAGGAAATTAAAGGTACACAATACAGTGACGCATATTACAGCCGCATACAAGCCAGTATTACTGACAGAGGAGATTAAAGGCATATTACCGATGCGCACGCCTGTATTACCACCAGAGAAAATTAAAGGTATATTATAGACGTACAAACCAGCGGACGTACAAGACGGTATCCTTCAATAAAGGCGCGCACAATAAGGCGAGCCTCAAAAGGGCGACCTCAATTGGGTGCAGCGAATAAAGGCGCGCGTAAATAAAGATCTGCACCTTTGTTGCTCTTCACATATTCCAGAGCCATTTGAACTAAATTATCTACGAACACCTTTATTCGCCGCGTTCAATTGAGGTCACCCTTTTGAAGCTCGCCTTTTTGTGCGCGCCCTTTTTGAATAGAGCCGTACAAGACAGTATTACTGTCACAGAAAATTAAAGACACACAATACACGGCGGCAACCCACGAAGAACGGTCAGCTCAGCAAGTAAACATCAACAAAAGAAAGGCTGAAAGAAAGAAAAATACGACCAACAAAAAGAATGAGGTCAAAGTCCCTTGCCATTTAATATAGACTGTTCCTACTAATGTTTATGCACTACTGTTCTAGCGCCCGTTATTGTAACGGGCTAAATGACTAGTATTATAATATTTATACATGGAGTACGCACCACTTAGTTTTCCTAAAAGGCGCCCCTAATGGTTCAACCGGCTCAGGCTGTGATCACCATTCCAAATTTTTGGTGAGGACGCCCCAGGCTGCTCCCAGCAAGGTGCTGCCCATGTCACCTGTACCTAAATGCACCAGTGACCTCACCAGTCCTGGGACCCGAGCTTTGTATCTTCACTTTGTCACTGTGTGTGTGTGTGTGGAGACCACAGATTCAAACCCGCACACGTGTGACTTTTCTTTAGACACTGCAACTTCCTCCCAAGTGACAAATGACAAGGTGTGTCAAGTTAGCCGATGGCTCTGATTTGACTCTGATTTTTAAATGAGTGAGGGCGTCGGCAGCATTGTGTCCCATCTTTCCATGTTTTCCAGTTTTTCTGAGGCAGACTCCGGCTGCCCACAGCCCTATAAGAGAAAGAGCAGGTGTGCGGAAAGAGAAGGGATGGGGTCAAACGCGGTAGAATGATCACTGCTTCTTTTGCTCCGTGCCAAAGTGAAGGTTAGGGGAAATTGGGCCAATCTTGTTAGTCTTCATATTTTTGACATCAGAGAAAATTGGACTAAAAGCCGGGACAATCTGGCCTCTTTTAGAGACGTATATCAGTCTGATAATAGCGTAATAAATAATAGAACAGAGCCAGAATGGATTTACAAGCGTTCCATTATCTTATTTCCGTGTATTTGAAGCCACTTTCACAATTTCAAAAAAAAAAAAAAGGCTAAACCCGCTCCTTACTCTCTCCTTAATAGGATTTTTTTTTTCATTTCATTTTTTTATTGGCAACCTTTAAAACTGTTGCATAGAACTCAAGTCTCCATTTGAGTCTCGCGTTCAAGAGGTTTGTTATGCCAAAATGCTATAGCAGTCCCTATAGGAATAAATAAAGGCTTAAATAAAAAAATAAAAAAATAAAACATGTTCTTCTATGGATTTACTAATATTAATTCTTTCTTGCTTCTAAAGGAAGGAAATCTGCCTAATCCAATTCGGGGTGACGGGTGTTCTGATTACGTGGCTCTGATTATGTTTTCCAGGCTTCAGAATTTTCCTTATTAACATTCAGATCTGCAATCTGCCTTTTTGAATATGGATATTCAGAACATTTGATTGCTTTCATTATGAATTATTGTTTTGCCATTACAGAAATTGTAGTTTAACTATAAGAGAGAAAATATTTGCTGGGGGCATCTGCTCTATATAACGTAGGCTCGTCTTTTCTGCTGGTGTGATGGAAGAGTGGCCTGCATGGGAAATAACTGATGAAGATGGTGGTTAGTGGGGGGTGACGCATGTATATTCATGGATTGGTTTGTGAGTAGAACTAAAAATAATTTATACAGGGCCCTCCATAATATTTGGGACAAAGACACATATTTCTAGGGCGGCATGGTGGCGCAGTGCTAGCGCTGCTGCCTCGCAGTATGGGTTCGCTCCCCGGGTCCTCCCTGCGTGGAGTTTGCATGTTCTCCCCGTGTCTGCATGGATTTCCTCCCACAGTCCAAAGACATGACAGATTGGCGATCCTAAATTGTCCCAAGTGTGTGCTTGATGTGTGGGTGTGGGCAGTGGCATAGCAAGGGGGGACATCTGTGTGTTTGTGTGTGTCCTGCAGTGGGTTGGCACCCTGCCTGGGATTGGTTCCTGCCTTGTGTCCTGTGTTGGCTGGGATTGGCTCCAGTAGACCCCCGTGACCCTGTATTCGGATTCAGCGGGTTGGAAAATGGATGGATGGACAAACTGATGTTAATTATATTTTGTCCATGAATACTTATTAAATAATTCCAAATATTTTGTCCGCTTCCTTTCATAGCTTTTCCAATGGCTGTGCTGCTTCCAGACATGTATTTTCGTTTTAAAGCATTTAACCAATCACATTTCAGCCATCATTTGTTGCCAGGCAGGGTCAAAGTCAAAGAAGTCTGCCAGGAGGCCTTCACAATCCGCTCTGGAGGCCCTCTAACACAAAATAAATGTCGATTAAACTGTTGTTTCAACCAATCAGATTTTGAGTTGGTTTCACTAGGGCCCTCTAGCAGGCGTACGGTAACGTCACCGTATTCACACCCGTTGATTGGATAGGATGGTGTAATATAAAAATCTGAATGAGAGCATCATGGGGCAGCTGTACACATTGGTATGTTTGGCGGTGAGCATTCCCGTGTCCACTGCTTCTGTCGAGCGGACATTTTCATCCCTAAAGCGAATTAAAACTTATGCCAGAAATACGACAGGGCAGGTTTGACTTTCAGCATTAGCTTCGATGGCAATAGAAAGGGACTTCGTGATGGAACTGAAGCGCACGGATAATCTGTACGGCAGAGTAATTGAACTGTTTTTGAGGAAAGAGAGGAGGATGGATTTTGTTTACAAATAATCAGAATTTTTGGTGAGTAAAATGTTGCGATTTTCCTAAATAATATTGCAAGTTTATGAGTTATTATTGATGTTTTTTATGTGTGTCGCGGGCTGTAGCTGCAGTAGAAAGGAACTTGTTCACCCCTGGTTTGTCTATTCAATAAAGGCATTTATTGTGGCTACAGGAGTTATCTATCTGCGATGCAACGGCTCTTTATACTGTATTTCTGCATATTAAGATGGCTTTTATAACCATAAATTAGTTTTTGAGGGGCGGGTTGATTCAGACGGAGCACTACTGAAGGCCTAGGTGTGAAATGCACGGTCTGCCACTGCTAGATATACCATTGTTGTCGAGGAGAAACCAAAAAGATACTAAGGAGATGCCTTTTCTGATTTTTCATTCCTATGCAATGATTTCCTGTGTATTTCCAGATTGTGTTGCACAAACAGATGGAGCCAACTGAGCTACGATCTAAACAGACATTTTGGAAAGTGCTTGACAATTGCTGGCATTTTTCAACATTTTATTGTTGTACAGTAGGCAATAAAAGAAAACAAAAATATTATGGAACAGATGAACAGCCTCAGCCTGACCTCTGATCTGTTAACTGGCTTGACCTCCTTTAGTTTTTGACTCTGTCCATCTTCTTGAAATGGCAAAAGCTTCAATTGACTGTGCCAAGAAGGAATATGTCATCTTTACTAACACTAACCCCTCTGCCAGCCCTTGAAAATATCACAAATGTGCCTCTTCTGCTGCATTTTACATACGACAACCAGCATCTTCACCGATCTTATTTACTAATTGAGTGTAATGTGAGGAGGCTCGTGTTTCTCCTGTCTTCAGAACTTCAGAACGTCACACTACCCCATAAACGGCCATTGGTGTTCAGGAAAGGTCTGACACCTGAAAACAACCTGCTGCTCCATTAATGGGATTCTGCAGTTTTGTTAAAGGTGAAGATAGACAATATCTGCTATTCCAATTCATTAGTCTGAGTCGCATTACACCTTTCATATGCTTCTGATGTTTGTTTGGAATAAATACTGATGGAAATCATTTAGCCGTGCTTAAACTACATCAGCAATAAAATGATAACGTTAATATGAAAGAAAATACAGACTTGCTCGATAGCTGTTGGCTTAAAAACACTCAAAGTCAGCCACATTTATTATGAAAAATGAGGTTGCTGCATGATCATAATAAAGTGACAAAAATATTTGTGTACAAATTCAATCTACATTTCATCATTATTGGAATGTGCATAATTATCATTCATCTTGCTTATATTGTCTGCCATTTCATTAGGCTGTGTTGTGCTCATTCATTCATGTCTCTCTCTCTCTCAGCAGGATCAAAATTCTGTATTTACACTTCTTTGAATTCAAATATTCATCTAAAAAATTATCTTTTTTTTCCCCCTTCAGGAAAGGTAAGTGTATTTTTTTTTTTTGCATGACATTTTGTATAAGAGTTTTCTTCCCACATCCTCAAAGACGTGCCGGTAATGTTAATTGGCAAATCTAACTTGGCCCCTTGTCGGTAACAGTGGGCACTACCATGGACTGGTGCCCTGCCCAGGGGTGCTTCTTTTTTTTTAATATAATGCTGCTGGGATAGCCCGTGCCCAAGGATGACCAGATGTTCCGGGTCAGTCCCACTTTTATTCATTGTGTCCCATTTAATAATTGGGATATATCAGAATGTCTCATTTTCAACAGGCTGTACACTAAACTCCAAGGTGGACAACCCCTCTGCACGGCACTGTTTGCTTTAACGTACATCTAATATTGCACAGAAATCTCCATGGGGGATTTATATATATAAACAGTATAAATGTTACCAGCAATGTATGAAACGCAGGCATTGTATAGAATGTGTAAGCAATATACGAGGTCTGTCTATTAAATTAAGAGACTGACACAATAACTGCTTCACAGAAAGTGCTGTGTGAGAAGGAGCATTGTCCTGATGAAGAATGAAACCATTTTTCCACAGTTCTGACCGTTTTTTTCGGACACTTTCTCTCAGCTTCGTCAAAACCTCCTTATAATAATGCTGGTTCACTGTTGTGCTTTCTGAAGCCCATTCTGCCAAAATTACACCCTTTGTGTCAAAAAACACGATGAGCGTGGCTTTGAATTTGGACTTGCCCTGATGCACTTTTTTCATTCTTGGTGATGACGGTGTTTTCCAGTGCATTGACTGTATCATGCTGGAAGATCCATGTTTCGTCACAAGCGATGACTTCTTAAAAAAAAAGGTTTGGGTCCTCCTCAACTTGCTGCAGAATATCAGCCCAGACTTCCTTGCGCCACTCTTTTTGTTCGGGTGTGAGAACCCTAGGAACCACCTTAGCACTACGTTTTTCATATTGAGATTCTCACGCAGTGTCTGTGTCAATGTTTATGGTTTCAGCTATCATTCGGTAACTGAGTCGGTGGTCTTTTCAAACCATCTGGCTAATTTTTTCTACATTTTCTTTGGTTCTTGAAGTGGAATGTCGTTCAGGGCACTCATTGTCTTCCACGTTCTCATGTCCTTCACTGAATCTTTTGTGCCACTCAAACACACACGCATGAGACATGCAGTCTTCCCCGTAAGACTCAGTAAGCATTTGAAAAGATTCCGTTGGTGTTTTGATGAATTTTACTAAACATTTCAAACTGACACTTTGCTCAACTTGTAAACTTAGCATGATTCCGGCACACAAGGGGAAACACAATTGCATTAAATGGCGACTGACAATCAACTTAACAGCAGAGAGTGTTGTTGTTTGTTGTACAGGTTTGGACCGGTTTAAACCTGCATGGCAAGTGCTCATAATCAGTTGTAACTGCTTTGTTTAAGACATAGAAACACAGTCTTGTTATTTTATAGGCAGACCTCGTATAGAATTGCTGACGTTTTTGGGCAAAGTATGAAATATTCAGATTATTTTAATATTATATACACTTTCTCTGGGCATTTTATGTAATACATAGGCATTATAGAGAATGACAAATGCTTTTTAGGCAAAGTATTGTGAATTTCCCCTTGGGGATTAGTAAAGTATCTATCTATCTATCTATCTATCTATCTATCTATCTATCTATCTATCTATCTATCTATCTATCTATCTATCTATCTATCTATCTATCTATCTATCTATCTATCTATCTATCTATCTATCTATTATATAGTGCCTTTTACATCTATCTATCTATTATATAGTGTCTTTCATATCTATCTATCTATCTATCTATCTATCTATCTATCTATCTATCTATCTATCTATCTATCTATCTATCTATCTATCTATCTATCTATCTATCTATCTATCTATCTATCTATCTATCTATCTATTATAGTGCCTTTTACATCTATCTATCTATCTATCTATCTATCTATCTATCTATCTATCTATCTATCTATCTATCTATCTATCTATCTATCTATCTATCTATCTATCTATCTATCTATCTATCTATCTATCTATCTATCCAACCCGCTATATCCTAACCACAGGGTCACGGGGGTCTGCTGGAACCAATTCCAGCCAACACAGGGTGCGAGGCAAGAAACAAACCCCGGGCAGGACGCCAGCCCACCGCAGGGCACACATACACACCAAGCACACACTAAGGACAATTTAGAATCGCCAATGCACCTAACCTGCATATCTTTGGACTGTGGGAGGAAACCCACGAAGACACAGTAAGAACATGCAAACTCCATGCAGGGAGGACTCGGGAAGTGAACCCAGGTCTCCTAACTGCGAGGCCACTGCGTCATCATGCCGCCCTAGAAATATGTGTCTTTGTCCCAAATATTATGGAGGGCCCTGTATAAATTATTTTTAGTTCTACTCACAAACCAATCCGTGAATATACATGAGTCACCCCTAAACCACCATCTCTATCAGTTATTTCCATACAGGCCACTCTTCCATCACACCAGCAGAAAAGACGAGCCTACATTATATAGAGCAGATGCCCCCAGAAAATATTTTCTCTCTTATATTTAAACTACAATTTCTGTAATGGCAAAACAATAATTCATATCTATCTATCTATCTATCTATCTATCTATCTATCTATCTATCTATCTATCTATCTATCTATCTATCTATCTATCTATCTATCTATTAAAACAGAGTCATGAAAAGGATTTTATTGAAAAGACATATATGAAAAAGAAAGAAATACAAAATAAAGTATAGGACTTTCTTATTGAGGAAAACAAGAGGAAAGAAAATATGAACCTACTTTTTGCAACAAGGAAGGAAAAAATGTATTTTAAATTGCACTCAATTGTCTTTCACACAAAAAAGTAAAACTTGAAAAGAGAGTCATGAAAAGGCCTTCATTAAAAATTACATAAATGAAAACAGAAAATATCAAATAAAATACAGAACTTTCTTACTGAAAAAAATAAGAGAAAATAATTAACCTACTTGTTGCAGCAAGGAAGCCCTGAATGGCATTTTGAATTGCACTTCATTGCTTTTTTGCATTAGCAGGAGTATTTTATACTTTGCATAGAAGGCCTAGGAAATGGGTGAAATATTAATCATTTCATACTTTGACGTCCAATTATAGGTATTTGCCTATATTTTGCCTAGCCATTCTATACAATGCCTGCTTTTCATACATTGCCGGTTACATATATATATATATATATATATATATATATATATATATATATATATACACATTTATATACTGTATATACTCAATTTAATATATTCATCCATTATCCAACCCACTATATCCTAACTACAGGGTCACGGGGGTCCACTGGAGCCAATCCCAGCCAACACAGGGCGCAAGGCAGGAAACAAACCCCGGGCAGGGCACCAGCCCACCACAGTCAATTTAATATATATTGTATATAAACCAGTAACGACGCACTGCACAAATACACTTGACTTGAGTATTCCTAGTTCCTGTTTCTCTGTACGTTTATCATTCGTTTGCTCAGAGGTTGATGTGCTTGCTGCTTCCTGAGCAGCTCTTCTTTTCTCAAACCTAGCGGCCTGCTTCTTCTCTTCTTTCGTCGGCATCTTTTCGAGTTAAAACTGATTAAGTTAGTGTTTGTGTTGCAATTACTTAGTACCTTTTCTTTCATTTTTTACTTAAGCTGGCACTTAAGTGTTCACTCTGCCTCAAGAATGATTTAAGATATGAAGAAGTAGAGGAAGTGACAGCGAAGGTGGTAGGAATGAGAAAGGTGCCCGTATGCAATGCGCCGCACGGCCACCAAACTGGCCGCTACCAAGAGTTGATTCTACAATAAAATAAAATAAAAATAAAAAGAGGAATAACCTTGGAGGTCAATCATCACCCTGAAAATTGGACAGTAGACATCACATAGTATATGTGTACCAAATTTCAAGTCAATAGGTGAAACGGTTTGCGAGGTACAGGTGATTTAAAATCCTGGACAGACAAACGAACAGCCACAGTAGCATATTATATAAGAAGATTATTTTGACCCTCACTTGACTGTGGGCTTCATCATGGGTTAAGGACCTTCTACGAGGGGTCCTGTCCAGCTCTCCTAGTGTAACTGCCTGTCTCCTGGAATTTCCTCCATGCCCTTGAGACTGCGCTGGGAGACACAGCAAACCTTCTAGCAATGGGAGGCATGTATTGATGGAGAACTTGGACTACCTGTGCCACCTCTGTAGGGTCCAGGTATCGGCTCATGCTACCACTAGTGACGCTGACCACAGCCAAATGCAAAAAGAGTGAAAAAACCGATAAGGAGGGAAAAATGTCAGTGGCCTCCCTCCACCTGTTAAACCATTCATCCTGCCCCACTAGTGCACCAAAGCAGCTGAAACTGATGAACAAGCCGCTCTGCTACTTCACTGACCAGATCAATAGCCCACAAGTTTCATTGACTTGATGCTATACTCTCATTAAAAAGTGTTCCTTTAATTGTTTTTTTTCTCAGTATATATATATATATATATATATATATATATATATATATATATATATATATATATATATATATATATATATATCACACTCCAACCAGCCCCAACACAACACACAACCCCAAAAGTGAACAGTGGAATATAATAATAAAAGGTGCAGTAATACAGTAAATATACAATACAAACCACCCCTTGTCCCTACACTGAACACGAAACAGGTACGACACACAGAGAACGCGAAACACACATAAACGTACAAAAGACTAAACGAAAGACGAGTAATGAGAGTGAACCTTATCCGCCTGATAATTGTCACCCAGTAAATGACATGCGGATGAAGATGATTGTTTGCTCCTTCCCCAAACGACAAAAAACAGTTGGGGACCCCTGCTCAAAGGCTTACACATGTTTACACTCCACAATGAAGAAATGAAGCAAGGCATGAGCTTCACTTGGCCACCACACATTTTAGTGTTTTGAATCACCTCAGGCTCACCCTGATGTTTCTCTTGGTAGGTTCCCAGATTTTTTCCTCTATGCCTTCCTGCCTAACTTATCACTAATTGCATGGTAGGTGGTCAGGACTAATTATTAACATCCAAAATAAAGAAGATGATGATATAGGTGACACTCTACTATTGTATTACATTGCTTTTCAAGTAATTAATTAAAAGCGTTAAAAAAAGAGGGCTTAAAAATATGCAGATATCAAGTTTGTAAGGTGGGGCGGCACGGTGGTGTAGTGGGTAGTGCTTCCCAGGTCCTCCCTGCGTGGAGTTTGCATGTTCTCCCCGTGTCTGCGTGGGTTTTCTCCGGGTGCTCCGGTTTCCTCTCACAGTCCAAAGACATGCAGGTTAGGTGCATTGGCGATCCTAAATTGTCCCTAGTGTGTGCTTGGTGTGTGTGTGTGTGTGTCTGTGTGCCCCCTGTGTGCCCCCTGCCTGGGGTTTGTTAGCTGCCTTGTGCCCTGTGTTGGCTGGGATTGGCTCCAGCAGACCCCCGTGACCCTGTAGTTAGGATATAGCGGGTTGGATAATGGATGGATGAAGTCTGTAAGGTAGTTCAGCATAGGCCTAATGTACAAGCCACAGAGTAGCGTCTGTCAGAAATATACTCGATTATTCATTTCATAGCTCTAAGCTTGGTGCTTGATTCTAGAGCTCATTCATGCGTGATATTAGTCTTTAAGCCACCAGCTAATTCAATTTTACAACACTGAAAAAAACATTTTTCTGTCTAACTCTTAACATCACAACATCCAGGAAGAACAAATCTTAAAATTGTTTAGTCACCGGATTTCAGTGTTGACAGCATTATGCTGTTTGGAACATTATATCTACTGGAATGAAGATGTTAGCTTTCTGAAACATTTTGGGTGTATCATATCACGTACCGTTTTATTGCAATCGCCTCTTTTCGTGATTTCCTCCCATAACTATAGATATTGTGGCCAGGTGCGGTAATGACGGCTCAGGATTGCAGTAAGTAATTATGGGGCGCCAACCGGGTCATCCCCTTTTATTTGTCCAGGGGCACAAAGTAAAGAAGAAAAGAGATGAAAATAGCAGATTGAGAAGAGAATTGAGGGAAGGTTCCTTCTAATTTTAGTGGAATTCTGTCTTGCAGTTGCTCAGGCCAAAATTGACACCATCTAATGGGATGCCCGGGACTTTATAGTGGCTGGAATGGAAGGGGTGGGGCTAAATGCTTTCACTGGGTGGTTTCTGGGCATCATAGGGAAAGAATAAGATGACGGTGTTGGTGGCAGTGCCCCCTTCTGTCTCAGTGGGTTATTACATATATCGACTGAACCTGCGAGGAGGTCCTCCAATGCACATATGTGACAATATCTATATATATTTAGAAAATCCATCATCTGTCTCTCTGGCTGTCTGTCTGTATGTGTGTCCGCTTTTCACGATATAGATTAATTATATAATTTGCTTGAACATACTGGTTGATTTTGCGACTTCTCTCATCGTGCTAAGTATCACAGTTCGTTTGCGGTACTGATTTATTTGCACAAATCTGTGAGAGGTGGTGCAGGCCGAGGTGAGGAGGAAGCGGGACCTCAGGATCGGGGAGGTGGGCGGGGCCTTCCTCACTCACTCAATCACACACCAGCCTCCATTCAAGTCACTCTACCTGTCGCCACGTGTTGGAGTGCACCCTGCTTCCGCTTAGCTAGCGATACCTGTTTGTTCAGCAGACATAATCATCTACAGATTGTTAAGGAGTAACATTTGATGTTTTTGAGAGAGAGATCAGAGCTACGTGTGTTTTACAGGGTAGCTGCTCATTGGCAGGGATATCACGGCCATGTGCTCTTTTCCCCACTTGGAGGACGCTCTCCCATCAGAACTGAACATGATCAGATACAGAGGCAATGTTTGGAGCATACCTGCCTTCCATTTAGCCAGAATTACATGTTTTTTATTTAAAATGATTTTTAAAGTTTGTCCTGTTTCACTACTATGTGGGCGGAGCCATGGGGGGCAGCTAGTATAATATAAATGTGGGTGGGGATCTGGTCCTTCAGTGCTTCATTGATGTTGAAAGGAGCTTGCTTGTGAAACTTGTTTTCCTGTTTTCTGATTTCTTACTTTTGTTTCTGGCCCTTAATTGTTTGGATCTCGTATTTGGATTTGGTTGCTCTGGGCTGCCCTTTTAGGCAACCTCTGCTGCTTTGTTTTGAATTTCTAATAAATATCTTCTCCTTTATGAAAATTTTGTTTTGGACTTATCTCACAAACTAGAATTTTTAAGGCAGAAATTCTCAGATGATTCTGCAGTTATGGGGGGTATTGATAAGGGGTGAGACAGAGGAGAGGAGTCGGGGGAGAACTTTGAGAATTGTCTGCAACTTAACATTAGCAAAAACAAGGAACTGTTATTGACTTTCGCTTTCAACTAAGAGCCTCTGTGTCCGGTCACTATTCAAGGAGTGAGTGTAGAGGTGGTCCACACCTACAAGTACTTGGGGGTTCATGTCAATGACAGGTTGGACTGGTCTCAGAACACAGAGAAACTATAGAAGAAGGACAGAGCAGGCTCTTCTTCCTAAGGAGACTGTGTTCCTTTATTGTGGGAGGTGACATCCTACACATCTCTCTGTGATGGTCAGTGTCGTGTGTTGGGCTGGTAACATCACTTCAAGTAGGAGGATAACCAAATCAACAGGCTCAGTTATAAGACACACTCTGGAGGTCGTAAGAAAGGAGGAAATGGAGACAAAACTGAGTGCCATTATGAACAATGCAGCACATCCTTCCTGTGACGCACTAACACTGAGGACTTTCAGACAACGAATCCTTCAGCAAAAGTGTGTCAAGAAACGCAGCTAGGAGGCACCTTTATACCAACGGCAATTCGTCATGCATTCCAGGGAGAGTGACTGCCAGGTCAGAAGTTATCTCTCTTTTTAAATTTGTTTTTCCTTTTAAATCATTCTGGTGTGTGTTCAGACCATAGTGTGAGTGTGTGTATGTAAATATACAGTATATATATATATATATATATATATATATATATATATATATATATATATATATATATATATATACACACACACACACATCTATGTAAGTATTTATCTATTGAAAGAGCGTCTGTAAAAAGTCAAATAAAGACAAATAAAGTTTGGAACAAAGGCACCACTATGAAAATAATTCACACTGTAATTAGTTCTTCTTCTTTGTACTTCAATTAGATGAATTTTTCTGTGAGTTCTAATTCCTCTGTAAACTATCTTTTAAAGAAGTTCACTTAGCTGCTACTCATTTCAAATATTTCTTCTGCTCTTTGTGGCTTCCAAACTGTAAGAGAAAAGATGTGAGCCAGGAGACATAAATCATGTAGGATGTATATAGTGGAGGACCAGTTGGGGTCGGGACTGCAGGCTGCTGGAGATGGAATGGGACAGGGACAGGGCCACTCAATCTTCGTAAGGTCAATGGCAACACTGCAGCAGGACTAAATAGCACTTTATTTGTTCTATTATGTTTTTTAAGTGCCACATTGCTGCCCTTTTACAAGTGAAAAAAAATGTCAAGGATTACCCCAATCCAAAGCAAAAGGATAGAAAGGAGGTGACAGCTTTAGCCCTGTAAGGATGATCTGCTAGTTACTCACCAATAGTTTCTATGTGTGTGTTTGTGTGTATTTTTTATTCTTTAATGAGCTTCTGTAAAATGCCAAATTTCTATCTATCTATCTATCTATCTATCTATCTATCTATCTATCTATCTATCTATCTATCTATCTATCTATCTATCTATCTATCTATCTATCTATCTATCTATCTATCTATCTATCATATAGTGCCTCTCCTATCTATCTATCTATCTATCTATCTATCTATCTATCTATCTATCTATCTATCTATCTATCTATCTATCTATCTATCTATCTATCTATCTATCTAATGTGAGTGTGAATGAAAGTGTGTCCCATAATGGTGTGTCATTTCTTCCGGAGTTGTCTCATGTCTTCTGCCGATTGCTGGTGGCATAAGATTGGGATCCTTATGTCCCTTGTGGCCTGTAGGCAGTGTCTCAGAACCCCACACCCTAGGCACAACCACACAGACACAAGTCCCGGGTTCAAATAAACATTTTTTTTTTTTATCTAACAAAATACTTTCAGATAGGCTTCATAAAAGCAATAAACAATCCATTCCTTTCTTTATCCCTTCTCCTCTACTCAACCCCATGTGACCTTTGTCCTTTTCCTCTACCAAATTTCCATCTCCCTGAGTGAGGTGAGGTGACTGGGAGTACGTCTGGCACCATGACATAGTACCAAGGAAGCAATTCAAAATAAAGGCATCCATTCTCAGTAGCTTACTCTGATAAGACAGACAGATAGATAGATAGATAGATAGATAGATAGATAGATAGATAGATAGATAGATAGATAGATAGATAGATAGATAGATAGATAGATAGATAGATAGATAGATAGATAGATAGATAGATAGATAGATAGATAGATAGATAGATAGATAGATAGATAGATACTTTATTAATCCCAAAAGGAAATTCACATACACCAGCAGCAGCATACTGATAAGGAAACAATATTAAATTAAAGAGTGATAACAATGCAGGTATAACAGACAGACAATAACTTTGTATAATGTTAAATGTTAACGTTTACTCCCTTTGTGGAATTGAAGAGTCGCATAGTTTGGGGGAGGAACGATCTCCTCAGTCTGTCAGTGGAGCAGGACGGTGACAGCAGTCTGTCGCTGAAGCTGCTCCTCTGTCTGGAGACGATCCTGTTTAGTGGATGCAGTGGATTCTCCATGATTGACAGGAGTCTGCTGAGCGCCCGTCGCTCTGCCACAGATGTCAAACTGTCCAGCTCCATGCCAACAATAGAGCCTGCCTTCCTCACCAGTTTGTTCAGGTGTGAGGCGTCCCTCTTCTATATGCTGCCTCCCCAGCACACCACTGCATAGAAGAGGGCGCTCGCCACAACCATCTGATAGAACATCTGCAGCATCTTACTGCAGATGTTGAAGGATGCCAGCCTTCTAAGGAAGTATAGTTGGCTCTGTCCTCTCTTGCACAGAGCATCAGTATTGGCAGTCCAGTCCAATTTATCATCCAGCTGCACTCCCAGGTATTTATAGGTCTGTACCCTCTGCACACAGTCACCTCTGATGATCACGGGGTCCATGAGGGGCCTGGGCCTCCTAAAATCCACCACCAGCTCCTTGGTTTTGCTGGTATTCAGGTGTAGGTGGTTTGAGTCGCACCATTTATAATAAGCACCACCTCAGTAAGGCTGCCCAATGGGACTGCAATATCCAGGTTGTCCTGCGGGTTTGCAAATGGGTGGTCCAACAAAAGGATGCTGCCACCTAGTGCAATGGCAGAATATACAGCCCTGATAGGCTGTGGCCCTGGGAAACATAACAGCATACCACTGTATAATCTGCCAATGTATGTGTATGGATGGTATGACAATAAAGCCCACTTGACTTGACTTGAAGCAGAATAACATATTATCTGCTTGTTCTTTGCATGTCTGACTTATTATAGCATAGAAGAAATGAAGAACAAATATCTTGGGAGTTATGGGAGTTAATAATCTCTTTCTGACCAGTTATTGCACTAAGCGAATTTAGTAAATGAATACGTAAATTAAGTTTAGGTACTGTAAAAATGCATCTATTACTCATTTCATCTTATGTAACAAGACAGTAACAAAGGCTTCTTGGTACCACTTTAGATTAGGTGTCCCTAATTACACTGTACTTACCATATAATTACCTGTATAATTACAGAGTAAGTAGTTACTTAGGTTATTACCTTGTACTTACTGTGAGTGTAATGTTATTATTGAGTACTCAATTGTAATTGTTATTCCACAGTTTTTATTAAGTACCCATGGATATAAATTGTGGAATAACAATTACAGTTAAGTGCTTAATAGCTGCATTACATTGTGTTACACAGTAAATGCAACGTAATTACTCCTAGTTACTCTGTAATTATACAAGTAATTACATGGTACATACAGCATAATTAGGGACACCTATTTTTTTTTTTTTTTATAATTTTATTAATTTTATTGTAATCATTCATACAAATCGATCAATTTTTACAAAAATTAGGGTTGAAAAACAAGTCGACCCCCACCCCTGAGAGAGAGAGCATGGCCAACGGGGTAAAATTTAAGGCTTGTAAACATACCTAAATTGATGAGTTTAATAGGCCAGTAGAGATGAACGGAGAAGAAAAAGAAATGCAGATATAATTGCTTCCTCGGTGCTTTAAGAGCTTATTCTAAACTTTTATTGATTATATCCTGCCAGGTTTTTAAAAAATTCTGTACAGATCCTCTAAGTGAATATTTGATTTTTTCCAATTTCAAATAGTATAAAATATCGGTTTCCCACTGACTTAAAAGAGGAGCGTTAGGATTCTTCCAGTTTAGCAAAATAAGTCTGCGTGCCAAAAGTGTAGTGAAGGTAATCACAGTATGTTTGTCCTTCGCCACTTTGAACCCATCTGGAAGAACACCGAACACAGCTGTTAATGGGTCAGGAGGGATTGTGACACCAAGGCTGTCTGAAAGGCACTTAAAAATTTTTGTCCAGAATGATGTTAATTTGGCGCAGGCCCAAAACATGTGACCCAGTGAGGCTGGGACTTGATTGCAATGTTTATTGGCACACAAAGCAGGGAATATAAAGAAGTACTGCAGGATTTTACTTCTATTGCGGACCAGGCCTGTGTATGTTCATATGTTTGTGTCCAGGTTTTTATAGCTTATATGTTTGCTGCCCAGTAATAAAACTGAAAGTTGGGTCGAGCCATGCCACCTTCTACCTTAGGTCTTTGTAAGGTCACTCTTTGGATACGTGGATGTTTTGAGTTCCAGATAAATGAGGTTATTGTGGAATCTAATTGCTTAAAAAATTATTTATGGATGTATATTGAAATGTTTTGAAATTAAAAAAGAAGCTTAGGAAGAATATTCATCTTAATAACGTTAATTCTTCCAGCTAGAGTGAGGTGAAGGGTTGACCATCTATGCAAGTCTTGCTTAATTTTTTCCATACAGACGACGAAATTTTGTTGATAAAGAGCTTTATGTTTACTTGTGATGTTTACCCCTAGGTATTTAAACTGATCTGTGATGATAAAAGGTAGGGTGTCTAATCTAATATTATATGTTTGAGAATTCACTGGAAAGAGTACACTTTTATTCAGATTAATTCTGAGACCAGAGATCTTTTGAAATTCTGTAAGTGCTACTAAGACTGCAGGCACAGAATTTTGTGGGTCTGATATATACAGTACCAGGGACACCTAATCTAAAGTGATACTGGCTCCTTTTGAGTCTTCATAACACTTGTAAAGCATCAGTAGTTCGGTTATTTATTTCTGTGTTGTGTGGCATATTGACATGATGGTAAAATGACTTGTTAATACAAAGAATTCACAGATCCTTTACAAAATATGTAATATTTAGAGAGATGTGTCTCAGTTTAGCACCCTCAGACCACTCCAAAGTGACGCATTGTCAGCAGGTCACATTGCAGAGACGAATTAACACTTTACGGATGCTTTGTGAATGATATGAAGACACAAAGAAGTGTTTGTTAAGGTCTTGTTTCATAATAATAAATTAATAATAGATGCATTTTTGCAGTACTTACACTAAAATGTTACTGAACAAATGGATGGAGACGTAGATGATTAGCTCAAGCATCTTCATAACTCAGACCAGTCAAGGTAGGTTACCGTATATACTGGCATAGAAGTTGGGTCATAAAATCCAGAAAATCAATCATAAAATCAGACCCCGACTTATACGCCCGTTCAAAAATACACTTAATTTTTTTTTTTTCATCTTCTTGCTTCCTCCAATCTCACATCAGTTTCTCAGACACATTGAATTTTGTTGCAGCAGCGCAGTTACCAATTTCTTTCACCACGTCAACGACTTTTAATTTTAAACAAGCTTCATATTTTCTTCTGATCAAACACTCCATCGTAGATAAGGGATGCTCTTACGATAAAGGTGTATGAGGGTGTGAGATACACAAAACGGTGCAAACGTCGCTTCGGAATAGTGCGTGTATTACTGTGTGCTCACGTAGGCACAAAACATAGGAAAGAAAAGGCCGTGGGCTCCGTGGTTACTCTCTCAGTTGGGCGTTAGCATATCGTAATCTCTTGGACCAATAGTGTGAGTTTTCCACATTCGACTTATATGAACGACATTATAAAATACCTGAAATTAAATGGTAAAATCAATTTATATGCAGGAGAACTTAAACACGAGTATATGCGGTATTTGCTTTGATTGTAATTTCATTTTCACAGGAATTTTCGAATGACTCTAAAACTATTACATTTTTGTAAATAATTTATTTACCTCATTTTCTGCTCTTTTGGTGAATGGAAATACATGTTGTGATATTTGCCCGGACACCACCAGTCGGAGACCACATCTTTATCAAAATACCTTTTTATTTTGTCTTCCCACAACACACTACTCAGTCCCGCACAACAACAATGTCTTCAGCCCCAGTCACCTTTCTCCTGGGCCTTCTCTCTCCTCGTCCCTGGGCCACCTGTCTCCTCTCTCCAGGAGCTTCATTCTGCTCCTGCTCCCAACTCCAGCTTAATGACAGGAGGGAGGCGGCCCCGTTTATCCTCACCAGGATGAGCTCCATGTGCTCTCCATAACGTCACGTCCTGGTGTGGCGGAAGCATCAGGAGAGCACCCAGAAGCACTCCAGGTGACCCTGGAAGGATCGTCCTCCATGGGTGTGGCGGAAGTGAATAAGTCCCGGGCTCCATGAGGCTCGGGGCTCCACCTGGCAGTGACCAGAGGCCCCAACGGTCTTGAGCCTCCCTGCTCCCCTTCCGTGGGACTCTTCTATTCCAGGGCAGTTGCCCCCTCGTGGCCCGGAGGACAAATATGCCAGCACCAAGTCCTTCCAGGCGTTCCGGCTGGGCGTCAACGTCTACAGTGGCACATGTGGGCACGTGTGAGATGTAGCAAGCACTTCTGTCCATGAGTGGGATTGGTAGGAGGCACAGGACTTCCGCATAGCAAACTGGGCCTCGGGCTGCTAAAATTCAAGTTGTAGTGCTCAGCAGAAGACACCAATCTCGGTATTTCATGACATACTTGGTCTTTAGCCTGGTTGATTAATTCCTCGACAGACTGAAAAGTCTACAAGTCCCAATTTATTCTCAGCGCATACTGTACTGCACCAGCTCAGCCATAATCATCCTACTATACTTTTACAGCTTAGTCTGCTTTTGTCTTTTATTATCAGCATGGTTACATTAATCATCTGCATTAATGCTGTATTCCAGCACTGAAAATTCTCACACAATTGACGCATTAATCCAGCACCAACAAAAATTAAATATCACAGTGCTATTCATCAGCGTGTTTATAGCCCTTGCAGTTTCTGTGAGTCTAACGGGCAGTATATAAAACTCCATGACTATTATTTATTGAATAACAAGAAATGCAGTGCACGGAAGTGCTTTAAAATAAAGTGCTGCCTTTCAAAAGAATATCATTTGACACTTTAATGCCATTTTCTTAGAAAGGTAAAAGCTTTCTCTTCATCACTCTATGAGATGAGGCGCAGCCCGTTGCCCAGTTAGTGTGCAGAGAAAGAGAAACATTTGCGGCAAAACTACTGGATAAAATGATACGGTAGAAGAGAAGGTTGTAGATATCTTTTATAAGGAGCTACCAAATTGGAGAATATCAAAAGAGTATACAGTATCTATATAAAATGTTCATCGATCCGTGTTCTGCACAAATCAGAGCTGCAACAGGCAAATAAATGTGAGATGTAAAAGTAATTAATACGGAAACATGACGCAAGACATCGATTAAGCTGCTTGCACATGGAATTGTAAATTTTTTTTTTTCTGACTAAGAACAAATCTAAGCTACCAGATTAATTACTTGTGTAATTAAGAGCAGTAGTTTGCCTCTGATAAGTAAATTGGTTGAAAAGAAATCCGGCGTCCTTGGGGGTATTAAGGAGCCAAGTTGAAAACCTCTGTGTCAACCTAATGTGGTAGATGGATGCACATCTGAATACTGATTAAAAAAAAAACAACTTCTGTAGGACATTTTAGTGTAAGGAACATCCCATCGGATTTTCGGCAAACATAATGAGCTTGGCTCTAACAAATAAAGAATGCTGGAGTTGCAATTTGTTATACAGACAGACAGGTAGGTGCACAGGATTCAGACTGTGTTCAGACCCCTCCACTTCTGCATAGATTATAGTGTTGTAGATTTCATTTTAAATGAATAAAGTTCTTTATCAAATTGTTACCAGTAATGTGCTGACTGTACTCCATTATTATACACAGAAGTTCAATATGGTGTCCCGCAGTTCTCAGTACTGGGACCTTTACTGTCCTCACTTTACAAGCTTCCATTGGGAACTATCATCAGGAAACGTAACATTAATTTTCACCCATATGCAGGTAACACCAAGATACTGTTCATGATAGATAGATTGATAGAATTTAAGAATTTTCTTTGGGTACCCTGTAGACCCGACTAAATGAGGAGGTAATATGTAACAAAATACATACTGTGTGTTAATTTGTCTGTGTTCTCCAGTGGTTCCTGTTTACAACATAAGTCTAAGATGTAGGATGTTCAGGCAAAATGGGACCCTTGGCAATTTGTGTTTTAGAGGCCACCTGCCTGAAATGAGGGGGCTTCGTAGAGGTTTTAAAGATACAATATAATACAATACTATTATGATAATATCCACCCATTTTCCAACCCGCTGAATCTGAACACAGGGTCACGGGGGTCTGCTGGAGCCAATCAAACCCAACACAGGGCACAAGGCAAGAACCAATCCCAGGCAGGGTGCCAACCCACTGTGATTATAATAATATTATATATATACTAGACAAAGAGCCCGTTTTGACAACATAAGATGAAATGGGCACGAGTGGAATAGTATAATATATAATAAGTATAAGCACCACAAACCTGATATAGGTGTATTGAATGAATGCGTAATTAGGCCTCGAGCTGTAGTCGAAATCGCCTTTCAGGCCTCTAGAGCTTTAATCGAAGTCGCCTTTCTCTTTGAATTTTTGTGGCCGTAGTCGCCTTTCTCTTTGAATTTTCGCGGCCGTAAATCCGCCGCCTGCCACGATGTCGGTCTCGTAAGGTTTTCCGGGCAACTGCGCAGAAGGCTACTGCGCATTCCACACCACAAACCTGATATAGGTGTATTGAATGAATGCGTAATTAGGCCTCGAGCTGTAGTCGAAATCGCCTTTCAGGCCTCTAGAGCTTTAATCGAAGTCGCCTTTCTCTTTGAATTTTCGCGGCCATAAATCTGCCGCCTGCCGCGATGTCGGTCTCGTAAGGTTTTTCAGGCAGCTGCGCAGAAGGCGATTGCGCTTTCGGCTTCGGACATGCGCAGAAGGCGACGTGTGCAGAAGGCGACTGCGCATTTGGCTTCGGACGGACGTGAGTGAGTGAGTGAGGAGACTGGCGAATTATGTATTAAGATATATATATATATATATATATATATATATATATATATATATATATATATATATATATATAATAAATATATATACATAATAATTTATATTATTTATAATATAAATAATAAAATATCTAAATATAAATATATCCATCCATTATCCAACCCGCTATATCCTAACTACAGGGGGTCACGGGGGTCTGCTGGAGCCAATCCCAGCCAACACAGGGTGCAAGGCAGGAAACAAACCCCAGGCAGGGTGCCAGCCCACCACAGACCCTCTTTAATAAAATCCCTGTGTGTGTCCGTGTGTCCGTGTCATCTGGTGAAGTGCGCATGTGCGGCACGCTCTTTAATAAAGGACATCATTGCTGGGGAGAGTGCTGATTGGGTACTCGCGACCGTGCACATAAAATCCGTTGCTGGGGAGACGCCACACATACAATAATCAGCTGCACGCCAGCACAGATTAAAATACTTGCTGGGGAACTGCACAGTACTTGGTGGAGAGACGCTACAGCCACGATTATCAGCTACACGCCACACATTACATCAGTTCCTGGGGAGACTCTGCTGATTGCCCACTGTTGTGACAGAAAATTAAACGCATATTACGGACAAGGCGGAAGTACAGGGAAGGGCGGAATGAGTGGCAGAGTCACTGGCCTCTAGAAGATACTTCAAAGGCCGCTTGACGCGTCACACAAAACAGAGAGGGCGGGACCTATAAAATATCGCGCAGCCGATCCAATTGAATTTCAGGTAATGAGGGAACACCTAAAACATAAGGCACGAAAAATCCAATCCGGTACTGAGACATGGAGACCAGCTTCCCCAAAGAGGTGGGATTAGTGAGTGTTGTTGTGCAAGTGTTCACTCTGAGGATGTCAGATTTGTGATTAAAAAGCTTGGCCCGGTAAAGTGTAAAGTGTCAGTCATTGAAGGGGTTTTCCTAAATATACAAATTTTCATGATATTACAATAGGATGACTTTTAAAAGTAGATTTATTTTCGCGCACATAAAATCCATTGCTGGGGAGACGCCACACATACAATAATCAGCTGCACGGCATCACAGATTAAAATACTTGCTGGGGAACTGCACAGTACTTGCTGGAGAGACGCCAAAGCAAGCTAAAATAAAGAGAGGCAGGATAGGAGATCTTCAAACAGACACAACACATCAATCAACAGCCACAGAGGAGAGGATTTTGACAAAAAAAAAATTAAGACAAGAAACAGAATGAGGTCAAGGTCCCTTTCCATTTAATATAAACTGTTCCAACTAATGTTTATGCACTACTGTTCTAGCGCCCGTTATTGTAACGGGCTTAATGTCTAGTTATCTATATAATGAAAGCCCAGTGCAGCTTCCGTGTCCGGGTCCGAGTTCCTTTTGGCTGTATAGCCGCCCCCGTAGAAAAGCCCCAGTCCTTCCCCTCTCAGAATTCCTGCCTAGCCCCCTCCGTTCTTTCCCCTTTGTGCACGTGAGTATTTCGAGCCCCGCGTCTGAGTCGGATGGTTACCCTGGTCACCAATTCGTGTGTTTCAAGCCGCGATTTTCTATTTTCTCCCTTCTATGCCTTTCCGTCTTCAGATACCCATGTGTACTTGTATGGAGGAGACCTTACGGAACAATGCCGAAACGAAAGGCAACTGAACCTGCTGCTGCGAGAGAGGACACATTACAGCGTCATCACGAAGCAAAGAGGCAAAGACGTGCCAGTCGCTCGCAAGAAACGGACAGTCAGCATTCACACAGATTAGCTCAACGACACGTCTCTGCCGCACAACAAAAGGCAACTGAAACCCCTTCTGATTAGTCTGCGTCCCACACTTCGTGAATCATGGGTTTTGTTTTGAAATTTCCCATGCTAAAATCAAATGTGGTGCGATGAAGGACCCAGTTCACGACTGGCAGCTGCGTTTAAACAGGGAGTCCTTCAACTGTGGTCATCCAACGCGCAGCATAGCGCGTGCCAGGTCGCTAGTATAATAATATTATACAAAAAAAAAATACAATTTATTTGTGTATAGCCCAAAATCACACAAGAAGTGCCGCAATGGGCTTTAACAGGCCCTGTCTCTTGACAGCCCCCCAGCCTTGACTCTCTAAGAAGATGAGGAAAAAACCCTTATAGGAAAAAAATGGAAGAAACCTCAGGAAAGGTAGTTCAAAGTGAGACCTCCTTCCAGGTACGTTGGGCGTGCAGTGGGTGTCAAAAAGAAGGGGGGTCAATACAATACAATACACAGAACAGATCAAATCCTCAATACAGTATAAAAATTAAAATTTTACACATAGATAACAACATAGGCGGTACACAAAAGGAGAAAAGGGAAACAAGTGATTGGCGTTGATATCAAAAGCAAGAAAAGGACAATGGACAACCAATAAAATTAAATCTACATGAGGAATGGGTGTATTGTTCAACATCAGCCACTTTAGGAAAATATTGGAGATCGTTGGGAAGAAGATTTGTTCCCAGGACAGAAAGAACAGGTGAGCTGTAAAAGTTCCAGATACCGCGCTGACTGATTAAATGGATCCCGTGCCAGCACGGTTGCCTGTGAACAGAAATAGTAATAAGAATTGTGAACTGAATGGGCGCCCTGCCCAGGGTTTGTTTCCTGCCTTGCGCCCTGTGTTGGCTGGGATTGGCTCCAGCAGACCCCTGTGACCCTGTAGTTTGGATATAGTGGGTTGGATAATGGATGGATGGATGGAACTGAATGGACTTGTTTAATAGAAAGGAAATTGGGGTGTATTCAGTGTTTTTATATCTTAAATATCATTAAAAAATGGATTGGAATTGGTGCCTATGGCTTGACTACATTTAGGTATCAGAATTGCACTTTTTATACAATTTCATCCCAGCAATTCAGCACAAGCTCAAGAAGGCTGTACGGCACCAGTGACCTCATTTATCTGAGGAGCCATCTGTTAGAAACTGAAATCTCTCCTGCATAGAAGTATTCAGACCCTTGATTCGGTACATTGCAAAAGCCCCTTTGGCAGCAGTTCCAGGCTTTGAGTCTTTTTTGAGTCTTAAGTTTCAATATGTTTTGCACTCCTGGATTTGGGTGCGAATTTGTAATTCCACAAGCAGTAAAGTCCAACCAAAGCACAGAAAGCAACAAAAGCCAATGTGAAAAATGACAAAAAATAGCATAAGATGCTTACGCATAATAATAATTACATTTATGTACTGCATTTCTCGCTACTCCTGCAGTGGGTTAGCACCCTGCCCGGGATTGGTTCCTGCCTTGTGCCCTGTGTTGGCTGGGATTGGCTCCAGCAGACCCCTGTGACCCTGTGTTCAGATTCAGCGGGTTGGAAAATGGATGGATGGATTTCTCGCTACTCAAAGTGCTTTACATAGACGGAGGTGAACCACTTCAACGACCACCCATGTGTAGCATCTACCTGAATAGTCTGATGGAGGCCATTTTTGTGCTAGTATGCACAAAGCAGTGTGTTTCTTTGTGCCGGTCCCAAGCCCGGAAAAATGGGGAGGGTTACGTCAGGAAGGGCATCCGGTGTAAAATTTTGCCAAATCAATATGCGGACAACAGTTTTGGATGATCCGGTGTGGCAACACCTAATGGGAGAAGCCGAAAGAAGAAGAAGAAGAAGAAGATGCTCACTACACATTAGCTATAAGATGTTGAAGGGCTGAGAGAGATAGTCACTTACAGACAGGGGATGATTAGGGGGACGAGGCCGTGATTTAGTCAGGACATCAGGATACACTTGACTCTTTTCGAAAGATGCCCAGGAAGCTTTAAGGACAACAGAGAGTCAGGATCTCAGTTTTATTTCTCATCCGAAAGATGGTGCCAATTTATACCACAGTGTCTTAGTTACAAACACAAGGACCACAGGGTAAGACCCCCCAGTTGGCTTCCCCAATACCTCTTGCAGCAACAACCCAAGATTTTTCTAGATGGTTTCCCATCCAAGTACTGGCTGAGCCTGAACGTGCTTAGCTTGAGGTGGATGACCTGTTCTGAAGCACATGATGAAATGGCTGCAGGCTTATGTGAACTCGCAGTGCTTAATTACCAATGTGTCAGCAATGATGGAAGCTCATGGTGTATAATAATTGTGAATTCCAAATGCAATAAACGGCACATAATAACAAAAGATGACTTTCAGACATTCAGATGACATAGCACCACATTGCTGATGGGCACCGATTACCCTCACACAATCCAGTCAAACAAATTCTACCATTGTGACCTAATTGGCATCAAGTGGCATGCTCATACATCTTGTTGAGTCCATGATCCGTTGAGTTCAGGCAGTTTTTAATGGAAAGTGGGAAACTAACTCATCTGTTGTGTGTGTGCACCAAAGTGTCGAAATGCTGAATAAAAACTTTGGCTGAACTAACACAAACTCTTAAATGACCCCCTCTAACTGTGATGTGTAAGGTCTTCAGCCTCACGCCTCAGACACTCCTTCCTGTACCTCACACTATCTGCTTTGTTCACACCTTGCCATATGCTTCACAGCTATTTTCATGCAGTCAGCTTTCCAACTCCCATGGTGTCCCATTGTGCCATTTCACCAATGTTATAAATAGCCTTTTTATTAATATTAACACAGGAAATTCTGACTTTTATTTAGCCATCTGCAATTACCATGTAGAAATCAGAAGAAAACCCTGAGGAGCATTGGGGGAAATGAACTGTCTATACAAGATTTATATCAGCCATTTTGGTTATGTCCAACAGAGGGTGCTGTGAAAACAATAGGTAGGCGACAAAGCAGTCCGCCATGTTAAATTAACAACAAGAGGTGCTAGTCACCTTAGTGATACTGAAGTCCCTGAGAGTAGTCACCATTGGAGAGTACAGAGATGTTAATACCAGGGGAGAACGAGTACTAATTGAAATATAATGTCTCTGTACACTAGAGGGCAGTATGTGGGTCTCTTAGATTATTAGCCAGAGTGTCCTTGTATCTCAATCTATTATATAGTGCCTTTCATATCTATCTATCTATCTATCTATCTATCTATCTATCTATCTATCTATCTATCTATCTATCTATCTATCTATCATATAGTGCCTTTCATATCTATCTATCAATCCATCTATCTACAGTATATAGTGCCTTTCATATCTATCTATCTATCTATCTATCTATCTATCTATCTATCTATCTATCTATCTATCTATCTATCATATAGTGCCTTTCATATCTATCTATCTATCTATCTATCTATCTATCTATCTATCTATCTATCTATCTATCTATCTATCTATCTATCTATCTATCTATCTATCTATCTAGTGCCTTTCATATCTATCTATCTATCTATCTATCTATCTATCTATCTATCTATCTATCTATCTATCTATCTATCTATCTATCTATCTATATAGTGCTTTTCATATCTATCTGTCAATCTATCTATCTACAGTATATAGTGCCTTTCATATCTATCTATCTATCTATCTATCTATCTATCTATCTATCTATCTATCTATCTATCTATCTATCTATCTACAGTATATAGTGCCTTTCATATCTATCTATCTATCTATCTATCTATCTATCTATCTATCTATCTATCTATCTATCTATCTATCTATATAGTGCTTTTCATATCTATCTATCTATCAATCTATCTATCTACCGTATATAGTGCCTTTCATATCTATCTATCAATCAATCTATCTACAGTATATAGTGCCTTTCATATCTATCTATCTATCTATCTATCTATCTATCTATCTATCTATCTATCTATCTATCTATCATATAGTGCCTTTCATATCTATCTATCTATCTATCTATCTATCTATCTATCTATCTATCTATCTATCTATCTATCTATCTATCTATCATATAGTGCCTTTCATATCTATCTATCTATCTATCTATCTATCTATCTATCTATCTATCTATCTATCTATCTATCTATCTATATAGTGCTTTTCATATCTATCTGTCAATCTATCTATCTACAGTATATAGTGCCTTTCATATCTATCTATCAATCAATCTATCTACAGTATATAGTGCCTTTCATATCTATCTATCTATCTATCTATCTATCTATCTATCTATCTATCTATCTATCTATCTATCTATCTATCTATCTATCTATCATATAGTGCCTTTCATATCTATCTATCTATCTATCTATCTATCTATCTATCTATCTATCTATCTATCTATCTATCTATCTATCTATCTATATAGTGCTTTTCATATCTATCTATCTATCAATCTATCTATCTACCGTATATAGTGCCTTTCATATCTATCTATCAATCAATCTATCTACAGTATATAGTGCCTTTCATATCTATCTATCTATCTATCTATCTATCTATCTATCTATCTATCTATCTATCTATCTATCTATCATATAGTGCCTTTCATATCTATCTATCTATCTATCTATCTATCTATCTATCTATCTATCTATCTATCTATCTATCATATAGTGCCTTTCATATCTATCTATCTATCTATCTATCTATCTATCTATCTATCTATCTATCTATCTATCTATCTATCTATATAGTGCTTTTCATATCTATCTGTCAATCTATCTATCTACAGTATATAGTGCCTTTCATATCTATCTATCAATCAATCTATCTACAGTATATAGTGCCTTTCATATCTATCTATCTATCTATCTATCTATCTATCTATCTATCTATCTATCTATCTATCTATCTATCTATCTATCATATAGTGCCTTTCATATCTATCTATCTATCTATCTATCTATCTATCTATCTATCTATCTATCTATCTATCTATCTATCTATCTATCTATCTATATAGTGCTTTTCATATCTATCTATCAATCTATCTATCTACAGTATATAGTGCCTTTCATATCTATCTATCAATCAATCTATCTACAGTATATAGTGCCTT
The DNA here is from genome assembly GCF_900747795.2 of Erpetoichthys calabaricus. Taxonomy (NCBI): domain Eukaryota; kingdom Metazoa; phylum Chordata; class Cladistia; order Polypteriformes; family Polypteridae; genus Erpetoichthys; species Erpetoichthys calabaricus. The sequence continues at coordinate 85,229,416 of NC_041408.2, forward strand.
TCATATCTATCTATCTATCTATCTATCTATCTATCTATCTATCTATCTATCTATCTATCTATCTATCTATCTATCTACAGTATATAGTGCCTTTCATATCTATCTATCTATCTATCTATCTATCTATCTATCTATCTATCTATCTATCTATCTATCTATCTATATAGTGCTTTTCATATCTATCTGTCAATCTATCTATCTACAGTATATAGTGCCTTTCATATCTATCAATCAATCTATCTACAGTATATAGTGCCTTTCATATCTATCTATCTATCTATCTATCTATCTATCTATCTATCTATCTATCTATCTATCTATCTATCTATCTATCATATAGTGCCTTTCATATCTATCTATCTATCTATCTATCTATCTATCTATCTATCTATCTATCTATCTATCTATCTATCTATCTATCTATCTATCTATCTATCTATCTATCTATAATAATAATTCTTTACATTTATATAGCTCTTTTCTCACTACTCAAAGCGCTGTCCAGACAGGGAGGACCTGGGAAGCGAACCCACAATCTCCTCACTGCAAAGCAGCAGCACTACCACCTCAATCTATCTCATGCCTTCTGCCGATTGCTGGTGTGATAAGATTGGGATCCCTATGTCCCTTGTGGCCTGTAGGCAGTGTCTCAGAACCCCACACCCTTTGCAGAACCACACAGACACAAGTCCGGGTTCAAATAAACATTTTTTTTTTTATCTAACAAAATACTTTCAGATGGGCTTCATAAAAGCAATAAACAATCCATTCCTTTCTTTATCCCTTCTCCTCTACTCCACCTCAGGTGACCTTTGTCCTCTTCCTCTCCTTGAGTGAGGTGAGGTGACTTGAGAGTACGTCTGGCACCATGACAATGTGCCAAGGAAGCAATTCAAAATAAAAGCATCCATTCTCAGTAGCTTACTCTGATGAGCACCACCATAGCACTCAGTAAGGCTTCCCAATGGGACTACAATACCCAGGTTGTCCTCCGGGTTTGCAAATGGGTGGTCCAACAAAAGGATGCTGCCACCTAGCGCAGCTGGAAGAGTATACAGCCCTGATAGGCAGTCTTGCATTGTGTATGAAAGAGAGCACTAACGCTCACAGTCAGGACATCCTTCATATGGGCCTTTCGGCCAGGCAGAGACCCATCCATTGTAGATAGGGATGCCAATCCATCCCTGCCCTCCAGAGGTGCAGAACACTGATTTCTTTTTCTGCACATTCTGTGTTGTCATATTTTTAAATAATAAGAAATCGTTTTTAGCAGTTATTCCACTAAGGCTTGATGCCCTGTCCATGATTCAATGCTTACTTTCCCTCAGTGCTTTATGGGTCCTGACTGCCCATCACCCTAAATTGGACTAAAGATTGTCAGATGGATTCAGTAAATGTGATGGATGGGATGGATGTCATGCTGAATCGACATTAGCAAGAAGCCCTCAGCTAACAAATCAAACGGCATTAAAAGATCACTTGAACAATGACGCCGTATAAATTCCAAACTTTTCTATAAAACAGAAGCTCTACTAAAAGATAGATTTTCGCACAAGGTCTTCAGTGTTCTCAGAACTTATTGCAGAAGCAGAATGGGTGAGAGCCTTTGCTGGGAAGCTTACTTGAAATTCACAAGCTTGTTCATCTTGGCATTGAAAGTGACACATAACCGTTGTGTGCCCATTGACCATTCTGCCAATTTCTGTAAAAAACAAGTCTGCAGCTGCTCCTCTATCAGCTGGAAAATCTGCCACATTTTACAAGCTAATGTCATCAGCAAAGACAGAAACATCATTAAAGTCTACATTCTGTGTGCCATTTGTGCAGACGCACCACAGCACAGATAGAAAAATGCTTTTTGTTAACCTTCCTGTGGCTAGCAGACAGTGTCACTGATACTTTAAATGACTGAGAGAAAAATGCATATTTTATGTGAATAAAGGACGCCCATGTATTATAAAGAAAAATAAACCTAGCTGGAGTACCTGGTGGTAGAGAATGGGGTGTTGGTGGTAAACCAGTATAGTAAGGGCATAAGGCCAAGGAGCAGGAAGGTGTCCAGATGTTTAACCTATACCAATCCAGGGGTCAGCCTAGGAATAGAACAAGTACTAGGAAGCAAATTATATGATATATTATTATATTTTATTTATTCTATTAGAAATAGGCAGGACAACTAGTTGCCATATAGCATACAGTTATTGTACAGTTGTTGTACAGTTATTATACAGTTATTGTAAATACAAATGAATGTAAATATATATATAAATACACACATACATATATATGCATATATACTGTATCCATCCAACCATTTTCCAACCCGCTGAATCCGAACACAGGGTCACGGGGGTCTGCTGGAGCCAATCCCAGCCAACACAGGGCACAAGGCAGGAAACAATCCTGGGCAGGGTGCCAACCCACCGCAGATATATATATATATGCTATATATATATATGTGTGTGTGTATGTACTGTATGTATATATATTGTCTGATTTTTGAAGAATTTATTTGCAAATTATGGTGGAAAAAAAAGTATTTGGTCAATAACAAAAGTTCATCTCAATACTTTGTTATATACCCTTTGTTGGCAATGACAGAGGTCAAACGTTTTCTGTACGTCTTCATAAGGTTTTCACACACTGTTGCTGGTATTTTGGCCCATTCCTCCATGCAAATCTCCTCTAGAGCAGTGATGCTTTGGGGATGTCGCCCGGCAACACGGACTTTCAACTCCCTCCAAAGATTTTCTATGGGGTTGAGATCTGGAGACTGGCTAGGCCACTCCAGGACCTTGAAATGCTTCTTACAAAGCCACTCCTTCGTTACCCGGGCGGTGTGTTTGGGATCATTGTCATGCTGAAAGACCCAGCCACGTTTCATCTTCAATGCCCTTGCTGATGGAAGGAGGTTTTCACTCAAAATCTGACGATACATGGCCCCATTCGTTCTTTCCTTTACACGGATCAGTCATCCTGGTCCCTTTGCAGAAAAACAGCCCCAAAGCATGATGTTTCCACCCCCATGCTTTACAGTAGGTATGGTGTTCTTTGGATGCAACTCAGCATTCTTTCTCCTCCAAACACGACGAGTAGAGTTTTTACCAAAAAGTTCTATTTTGATTTCATCTGACCATATGACATTCTCCCAATCCTCTTCTGGATCATCCAAATGCTCTCTAGCAAACTTCAGACAGACCTGCACATGTACTGGCTTAAGCAGGGGGACACATCTGGCACTGCAGGATTTGAGTCCCTGGTAGCGTAGTGTGTTACTGATGGTAGCCTTTGTTACTTTGGTCCCAGCTCTCTGCAGGTCATTCACTAGGTCCCCCCGTGTGGTTCTGGGATTTTTGCTCACCGTTCTTGTGATCATTTTGAACCCACGGGGTGAGATCTTGTGTGGAGTCCCAGATCAAGGGAGATTATCAGTGGTCTTGTATGTCTTCCATTTTCTAATAATTGCTCCCACAGTTGATTTCTTCACACCAAGCTGCTTACCTATTGCAGATTCAGTCTTCCCAGCCTGGTGCAGGTCTACAATTTTGTTTCTGGTGTCCTTTGACAGCTCTTTGGTGTTGGCCATAGTGGAGTTTGGAGTGTGACTGTTTGAGGTTGTGGACAGGTGTCTTTTATATTGATAACGAGTTCAAACAGGTGCCATTAATACAGGTAACGAGTGGAGGACAGAGGAGCCTCTTACAGAAGAAGTTACAGGTCTGTGAGAGCCAGAAATCTTGCTTGTTTGTAGGTGACCGAATACTTATTTTCCACCATAATTTGCAAATAAATTCTTTAAAATCAGACAATATGATTTTCTGGATTTTTTTTCTCATTTTGTCTCTCATAGTTGAGGTATAGCTGTGATGAACATTACAGGCCTCTCTCATCTCTTTAAGTGGGAGAACTTGCACAATTGGTGGCTGACTAAATACTTTTTTGCCCCACGTATATATATATATATATATATATATATATATATATATATATATATATGTGTGTGGGTGTGTGTATGTATGTGTGTGTGTGTGTATATCAGCACTAGCTGTCCCCTGCTGCTCTGCCCGCACTCTCCACTCCTGACGTCATGCTTCCCCTGCCCCTCGGCCCACAGCCTCTGTCTTGGATTACTGCAAATATATTGCTCCTGCAAGAAGTTGCAGAATCAATGTTCAGGCAAATTATAGAAAAAAAACCCAATCTAAATCCTTTAATTAGTTCTCTCGTGAAAAGCGAACAGACATACAGACAGAGAGACAGATTTTGAATTTTATATATATACAGATATATATTGTGAGGGATGGCCAGGAGTCTGGCCCTGCCATGATGCCTTCAAGCCGGACGGACAGGGGGAGATAGCTCATGCAGGGATTTGTCTCCCCCAGGACACTAAATGGCAGTGAGCCCAGGCTCGGATCCCTGCATGAGTGCCCACAAGTCACACCAGGTATTGTAGTCCCAGGGCATAGTCTTGTGGGGTCCCGTGGGGGCCACCAGGGGGAGCTGCAGGATTTTGGAGTCCCTACAACCTCATCATATCACCAGAAGCACTCCCAGGAACTGGATAAAAGGAGATGCCTGCCTCACATCAGGGAGCCAGAGTCAAGAGTAAGGGGGTCGAAGTTTGGCGGGGAGGAACGGATGAGGCAGTAACCAGTGACTGACAGAGAAAAGACAAAGAGTGTACTGTTGTGCTTATTTCACTTGTGGCTGTGGTGGTGGGAAACATTTGCTTTAAAGAGTTTTAAACTTGTGTCCATGGCTGCACGCAGGCACACAGAGGGCAACGCTGATGCTTGCAGGCTAATCTAGTGCAGCGGCTGAAACCCAGGGACAGTGATGCATATTCACTACAGGGTGGCAGTGGTCATGAGCTGACTGCTCAACGAATGTATGGCATGGACTGATCAGATCCGGCGTGCTGGCAAATTGTACTGGGAACCAACTATAGTCAGTTGTGGCGTTCAATGTATGTACATCGCTGAATATACTCAGCTCCAGTGTGCTGGCAAATTGCATTGGGAACTGACTATAGCCGGTTCCAGTGGTTTAACAGTTAATAAACCTGGGAACAATGTTGATTATGTGATCAGTTTGCCACTATAAACCCATGAGCACAGGTCATGATCTGAAAGTTCAACATCAAGGTTATATCCCCAGTAGTTTGCACGTAATCGTGTGACAGACAGATGTTAGCATTCTATAAATGGAGAGTATTTCATGGATTGTTTTTAATGTTTATCTCATTTTTTTGTGTATTTTTGGAGGTTTTGGAAGAGAGGTTTCCTTAGTGGTAAATAAGTGAAATTGTTAAAAATATTTAAGGTCTTATTGTAACCCCATATTGTTTCTTGTGAGTGCCACCGTTTTGGACTTTGCTTGTGTACGGTTGTTGAACCGGCGTTCACAACCTATGACGCTATTGAATAGAGGTTATAAAGCTTGGGGATCCTGCATTACCTGACTTTCTGAGACGATGCTTTGCTGTAAGTGCTTTTTGACTTTCCGAAAACACAGACTTCTTGCTTTACTTTTCTCAAGTATGCCTTTTGGTTTCTGATTGGGATTTGATAAAAGATGGGTCTGATTTTTTGTTTCAAACCTTCTCTTGGCTTAGACTTAACATTTTATCTTGGGATTCCTATCTGAAAGTCTTTCAGCCTTTACTGCTAAAGGCATAACAGTTAGTGTGCCCTTCTCAAGGACTACGTCTCCTTCAGGGTTGGTTCCTGCTTTGCTACATTTGCTCCCAAGATGGGCAACAGCTTCCAAGGACTCCGGTGGAAATAACACATTCAGTAAATGGATAGAGAGATGAATGCCGACACTTACAGGCTCGACTCTTTATCTTAAATCAATGAATACCTGACTTTACAGTTAGTGAATGGAGGATTTCAACGCTCATAAAAACAGATGGGAAATGATTCGGATCTTAGGAACTAAATATACTCGTAAAATATTTTTTTTTTTTAAATCCGTTGTTTTCTTTCCAAGCCATAATCCTGAGGCTATTTAGTGTTTCAAATAATATGCTGGAATGTCCACTTACATTATTTCATTTCATGGCTGAGACTATTGTCCTGTGCAAGGACATACCCTCTGGAACACTTAAGCTGTCATTTATTTTATGCTGCATTGATCATATAATCTTTACTGATATAGGTTTGGAGTTTTTTTTTTTTTTTTATCTCTTCAAAACCAAAACAAATTGCAAGCTTAAGAAATATTTTTACAAATATCTTTTCTTTCTTCCCTCTGGTTATATTTGTCCATTTAGCGCATGTTGATTGAATATTTAAACTCAATCTCACTCACAAGAGGGTTCAAGATTTGGTCATAGTAAAGAAGGCATCAAAATCTAAGAAATAAATCCTGGATATAATGCCACTAAAACAGTAAAAACTGACAGTTATGATAGGAAAAGTAATCATGTTATCATCAACTGGAACAGTACTTTAAGGGGCAAGTGGCTCAGAGTAAAATCTTAAGCTATTACAGAGCCAGTCTGAAATGTCTTTATATTTATTACCTCTATTTAACTCAAACATTTAAATGTGCTTTATGTTACTTTTAAAGAAAAGGATAATGTGTAAATGCCTATCAAAAATCAAAATAATTAGAATATTATAAGACTTTTAGCATGGTGGTCTCTTCTTCTTCTTCAGACTGCTCCCATTTAGGGGTCACCACAGGCAGATCATCCGTCTCCATCTATCCTCTGGCACATCGACTGTCTTCATGTCCTCCCTCAACACATTCGTTAACCTCCTCTTTGGCCTTCCTCTTTTCCTCTTGCTGGAGGTTACTCGACATACCCCTCATCTCTCCTCTGCACGTGCACAAACCATCTTGATCTACCCTCTCTCCCTTGTCACCAAACTGTCATACCTGTGTTGTCCCCTCTAATATCCTCATTCCTAATCCTCTCTATCCTCGTTACTCTGAGCGAGAATTGTCGCCACTTCCAGTCTCTGCCTCCTGTCTTTTGTCAGTGCCACCATCTCCAAACCATAAAACATAGCTGGTCTCACTACACCTCTATAGACCTTCCCTTTCACTCTTGCTGTTACTCTTCTATCACATATCACTCCTGGCACTCTTCTCCACCAAGTCCACCTTCACTACTCTCTCTTCTCCACCTCTCTGCTGCATTCTCCATTGATTCGGACTGTTGGACCCAAGTATTCAAAGTTGTCTGCCTTCACCACCTCTGATTCTTGCGGTCACACCCTTCCACCACCTACTTCCCTCTCATTCACAATCCGTCTAACTCCTACTGACTTTCAATCCCCTTCTTTCCAGCACATACCGCCACCTCGCCAGGTTCACCTTAACCTGCTGTCTACTCTTAAAACAGATCTAACTGTCGTGCATGAACATCATAGTCCATGGAGACTCCTGTCTGACCTCATCTGTCAACCTGCCCATCACCACTGCCAACAGGAAAGGGCACAGAACCGATCCTTGATGATCCTTGATGTCTAGTTGCTGTCATATCCTCCACCCGATTGCTGTCTGTGTCGAATTTGTGGATTATCCCCATATCCATTGTTTTTTCTCCCACATTTCTTCCTTGGTTTATTTTCAATTTCCCATGTCTTTTTCATTCATTGTAAAGTATTTTGTGCAGTGGCTTTAGAAAGGATTCAGATCCCTTCCCTTTTTATACATTTTGCTAGGCTGCAGCCTTGTTGTAAAATCATTTAAATTCAGTTTTCCACCACAACACTCAATACCCTGAAAGCAGGATTTTAGGAATTTTTGCAATTTAACAAAATAAAACATAGACGGAAATACCAAATTGACACAAATATTCAGACCCTTTACTATAACACTTGAAATTTGGCTCAGGTGCTTCACATTCTACTGATTATTACTGAGAAGGTTCTACATCTTGCTTGGAATCCTCAGACTAGACATGATTAGGACAGACAGACACCTGTCTATACTGTAGAAGGTCCCACAGTTGAGTAAAAACCAAGTCATGAGATTGAAGGAATTACCTGCAGAGTTTATAGACAGGATTGTGTTGAGGCACTGATCAGGTCAGATCAGGTCAGACTGGGGAGCATGGACTGGATCAGCACGTTGCCGCACCCTCCACACGATGAAACAGCTTGGGGTCCTGGTTGGCAACCCCCCAGGAAAACACACGATCCTGTCCCAGCCTTCAGAAAGGATCCTCTATCTGCCGCAGCCAGGTGATATGTGGGCGTTCCCTTGGCCTGGTCCAGTCACTCGAATCCTTAACAATGAGCCAGATCACTCTCGGGTAATGGCGCAACATGGCTGTAGTGCCGTAACTGACGCTCCCTCACAATGCAGGTAATGTGTCTCATTTGGGACTCCAAGAGCAACACAAAGTCAAACCAGCGGTATCCAAGGATTCTCCAAAGAGACACAGCACCAAAGGAGTCCAGTCTTCGCCTCAGGTCACTGGATAGCGTTCATGTTTCACAACTATATAGCAAGACAGGAAGCACCAGGGGGCTCATGTATAAATGGTGCATACGCACAGAAATGTTGCGTACAAACATTTCCACGCTCAAATCGCGATGTATAAAACCTAAACTTGGCGTAAAGCCACGCACATTTCCACGGTAGCTCACACCCTGTTGTACGCAAATTCTACGCTCAGTTTTGCAGACTGGCGGCACCCAGCATCAAAGCAGTGCTGCTGTTCCTGTTTGGTTACCCTTTCTTTTTCAGATCCACATCCTTGACGCGTCTTTATAAATATACTGAAATTAATCGCATATTGTTTATTAATTTAATGCATCTGATTGTAATTAACCAGTAACAATATAATGGTCCACGGAATGGTCAAACTATTCTAAATACAATTAGCGTTGTTACTCTCACTGCACCTTCTTCTTCTTTTTCTTCTTTCACTTTCTCCCGTTAGGGGTTGCCACAGCAGATCATCTTTTTCCATATTACTCTTACTGCACCACTCATAGTATTTACATCACTGTATCTGAGTGGGGAATCAATGTACAGACATCGCGGTTCAGAAACAGTTTCATCCCAAGAATTATAAACGCACTCAATCCGTCCATCAGGTGCTCCTTGTAGAACTGTCTGTACTTATAAGTCCAATTACCTCACTGTAAACTTGCACTACAGTTATAATATTGCACAGCCTGAGCCACTTTATAAAGCGTGTATTTACATATGATGACGATATCATTTTTAAGATGAAATGCAGCAAAATATGTTTATTATATTATACCGATAAAACTTGAACTTCATTTAAATAATCTGTATTGTTAATAGTTAAACATGCCAGGACACGGTGCCGCATGCGCTCCATTCATGGATTGTTTCTGCCTCGCGCTGTATTCTTGCTTGTGCTGGCACGACACTGGAAAGATAGATGGATAGAATAATTAAACATGTACTACGAAGATATTCCAATGTTCCTTAAAAGTTTTTGAAGAATTGGCGTTCTAAGCTTACAGATGGCTTAACGTCTTTTACAGAGCTGATTGTATGACAATTGGGTATTTGGAGAAAGAAAGGTAAGGACGGGAATTAGGGGTTAGTACGTTTGAAAGAGACAGTGCTGCTACAATAAAGTATTTCATCGAAGGTCGCGCATGTCGCAGCAAGCATCTTGCGTGTTTTATAACATGATTTAACTCCTATCATCATGAAAATGATATCACGTATACATCTCAGTATTTAAATTATTCAGAGAGCTGTATTATCACGAATGTAATGGATTCTGTGTCCTGTCGGAGGAAGAGAAAACAAGGAAGCACATAGTGATTCACACACATAGATCACATAGAAGATCAAATACAAAACAAAGCCTTTAACGTGCTACTTTATTTACGATGGGATTTGAGAAACTAGTAAATTAAATGATTTTAAGATGAAGTTTATGATGTTCTACTTTAATAACAAAATAAACTATGTGATTAAAGTGGAAATTTCGAGATTAAAGTTGACATTTCATGCTTTTTTCCCACTGTGTGCCTTTTTTTTTTTTGTCTGTACCCTAATAAGCTTTCATATGACACTCAGACGGTGGGCTATGACTCGTCTTTTCATGGCGACTTTTATATCTGACAACTTCTTTTTTATTTCGGGCACTGTGAGACTTTGTGAACATGAGCTTTCGAGTTTCTCCGACACTCTGTCACTCGATCAACTTCCTTTTGTTGATTATATCACTGTTTAAACCAACAAATAGTATGTTTTTCTTTGCCTCCACTTGGTATTCGCTGAAATTCTTCTATTTTCCCCTGTGCTTTTCCCATTGTCTTTTCACATGAGGCTGAGCTTAAGGGCTATTTATATTGATTTGCATATTCAAAGAGGCATAATTCTGGGAGAAGTTGGGGCAGGACAGCAGGAACATGCACGTGCGTTACTTTCATGCGGACCAGGATTTATGTAGTGGAAGAACGTGGAAGTTTGCGTACGCACAGATTTATGCATCTGGATTTTTCTGTGCATACGCACATTCCCGCTTTTGTGCTTACGCCATGTTATAGTGTGAGTTCTACATGAGGCCCCAGGACTCTAAAGACTTGTATCTTCATCTTTTTACACAGACATCAGGAGTACACACACCCCTTTCCAGTGACCTCATGACCCCCCATGCTCTCCCAATCCGTCTACTGACTTCATAGGAAGAGTCACCAGAGTCACATGAATGTCACTGCCGAAGTAAGCAAACCTCTTGACGAGGTCGACACTCTCTCCGCAGACAGACATACTGCTGATGGCTGTGCCTAAGAGGTCATTAAAGGCCTGGCTCTTGGTTTTTATCAGGACACTCGCAAGCCCAGACACTCAGACTCCTCGCTCAGTTTCTCGAGAGCCCCGATGAGAGCCTCCTTTGACTCCTCGACTACAGGGGCAGGGGCAGGCTACAATTACATTTTTGCAGTATTGAAGGTTCCCAAGAGGACATTGTTAAGTGGAAGAAGTTTGGGTTAGCGTTGCCTCTTCCTAGAGGTGGCAACCCAGCCAAACTAAGCAATCATGGGAGAAGGGCCCTAGTACATTAGGTGACCAAGAAGCTGATGGTTGTTCTGAGAACCTGTATGAAGAGGGAGGAAACCTTCAGAAGGACAACCATCACCAGGAACATTCCATTGATCTGGACAAGAGTGGCCAGATAGAAGCCTTTCTTCAGCAAAAGACTCATGGAAACATAGCTGATGCTTGGAAATAAGCAACTACAGGACAAGATTATCTAATCTGAGGAAACCAAGATTAGTCTAGAGGAAACCAGATACTGCTCATCACCTGTGTAATACCATTCCAGCATAAAGAAGCTGCTTCTGTGGACCTTTGTGATCCAGACGTTGCGGGTTTGCAGCTGGCCACTGACAGTTACTACAGTGCAAACGTCTGGATTGGGACAGATCATGGTGCGATTATGTAACAAAACATTTGCCATAGTGGGCAAGATTTGCACTGTGCTTGGGTCTAGTGTAGTGGTGGTGCTGTGCACAAGGTAGGGGCTGAGTTAGAGAGACCTAAGGAGACACCATCAACAGGCCCTTCACTTGGAACCCTTTAAGAATCTGATGAAAGCTATGGACCCTCTTCCCCAGAAATATGCACATAAACACAGCTTTGCATGCAATGAATGTAATATACTTTATTTATCAAGATTTGATTGTCTCATACATACTATATATAATGTGAAAGGGTGCATCCCGGACACAGACAGGCAGACACGTTTCCAAAAATCACCACACGTTTATTTACTACTCACTATTATTTACAAAGTCCTTATGTGCACCACACCAAACACTCCTACAGTCTCCCAAAGTCCAGGCTCTCAATAGCCACTTTCTTCTTCACACACAACACACTCGGGCCTCTCCTCGCCCCCTCTGCATTGGCCTTGTCCTCCTCCTACCCGACTCCAGCCTTGATTGCAGGGCGGCGGCTCCTTAAGTAGGTGGCTGATTGCAGGCCGCACCCAGCCACCTGCAACATAACTCCCCCGTTAGCTGAGACCTCCAGGGACCAGCGGACCGTTTTGCGAGGACGCGAACCCCTCAGCGGCAAGCCGACACTCCGTAGCCTAGGGCCCGATCCTGTAAACAAAACAGAAAAACAAGGGTTGGGGACGTTGCCCTGACGCAGCCCCTCGGCTCGTCTTCTCAGTTGGGCCAACGCTCTCCGCTCCGATCGGCACCCCGACGCTCTCTTTTTCAGCCTCCCAGCCCGAGCAGTCCATGCTCCCCGCCACGGGACCACCAGTGGGATCACGCTCTGTTTCCACCTCCCAGCCAACGGATATTTCCTCTGCCTCCGCAGAGGACGGCCCTTTGAAGTACGTGCGCACTCAGCAGCACGTCCTCCCTTATCGGAGGAACTGGCTTCCCCAAGCCGCTTTCTCCGTTTACTTTGGGACGCCGTGACGGTTCGGATCTGCTCATTGTAAGAGGGCAGACCCAGCCCCGCTGGCGTCCGGAGCTTAACGGGGTCGGTCTCCCTTACCTTCCCCGCTGTGCCTCTCCGTCCAGGAGCACCTGCAGCGCCGATCCTCTCTTGCCTGCGGCTCTCGATCCGACGCCGCTGCCATCCCTCCTGACTCCAGCATCTCCGCCCGGAGGGCACATCGCTCGGCCAGTGGCGACAGCACAAGGCGCAGCTGTTTTTGCAGCTCCAGTAAAATCGCCGCCAAGGAGAGAGAAGCAGCCGGCGGTGGGCTTACCTTGCCAGTAGTTCCACTTACCGACTGCTCTCTATGGGCGCTTCCCTGCCGCCCACTCAGGTTTCTGTAAACCACGGGACGGACATTCCCTGCTCTCGCCTCCGACCACTCACTGGCGAGAGAACAGGACACGCTGTCCAATCCCGTGCCTGTTAGAAGGAGGGATTTCCTGCCGGCCATCTCGCTCTCCTCTCTCACAGGAGAGTGTCTCTCCGGGCAGCTCCGTTGCTGCTGCGGCTTCCCCAGCTGCAGCAGCTCGTTCCCGGTAGCCCCCTTCTGGGCCACTGCGTCGGTGAGCCGCCCCTGAAATACAAAGTCCAATACCGGGCCGCTAACGGTCTGTGACACTGCATTTCCCTGCGGGGTTGGGTGCACGCCGCCACTGCGGCACGTGGGTAAGCTTGCCTGCTGTGCCAGGCCTTTCACAAACATTTTTGAAAATGCAGGTCCCCACCTTGACCCAGGTGGAGCCTCTTGCCGACTACGCCACTGTGAAAGGGTGCATCCCGGACACAGACAGGCAGACACGTTTCCAATCATCACCACACGTTTATTTACTACTCACTATTATTTACAAAGTCCTTACGTGCACCACACCAAACACTCCTACAGTCTCCCAAAGTCCAGGCTCTCAATAGCCACTTTCTTCTTCACACACAACACACTCGGGCCTCTCCTCGCCCCCTCTGCATCGGCCTTGTCCTCCTCCTACCCGACTCCAGCCTTGATTGCAGAGCGGCGGCTCCTTAAGTAGGTGGCTGATTGCATGCCGCACCCAGCCACCTGCGACAATAACATACACAAAGTATTATTAAACTTTAAAGTAAACAATCTAAAAAAAGCTCTTACCACATATACTCGCGGATAAGTTCTCCAGCGGATGAATCGGGGCTTGATTTTACCGGGTAACTTCCGGTATTTTATAATGTCGGTTGTATAAGTCAAATGCGGAAAACTGACGCTACTGGTCCAAGAGATTACGATATGCTAACACCCACCTGAGAGAGTAACCACTGAGAGCACGCAGCCTTTTTCTTCTATGTATTGTGCCTACGTGACCACACAGTAATACCAGAGCTACCCAAAGAAACGTTTGCACCGTTTTGTGTTTTTTGTATCTCACACCCTCATACACCTTTATCGTAAGAGCATCCCTTATCTACGATGGAGCATTCAATTAGTAGAAAATATGAAGCGGGTTTTGAATTAAACGTCGTTGAAGTAGCAAAAGAAATTGGTAACTGTGCTGCTGCAACAAAATTCAATGTGGTTGAGAAACTTTGAAGCAAGAAGATATTAAAAAAATGAAATGAAGTGTCGCATTTTTGAATGGGTGTGTAAGTCGGGGTCTGATTTTATGATCGATTTTTCGGGTTTCACGACCCAACATATACTGCAGGTGAGTATATACGGTATGCAAAAAGTAATGCCCACTTATTATGAAATACATCTTCTTGTGCAAGTTAAAACAGATCTACTACTAGTACTAAGTTTTCTACTACCATTACTAATGCTACTACTACATCTACTCTCTCGTTATCTCCTTTATTTCAATGAGAAGGTTGTTCTTGTTTGCCTTGAATAAGAATATGAAAATGTGGCGCGGTCTTCAACAAGGTATCACGCATATCATCTTTGACATCCAATCTATTGCGACTTTTCGTTTTGATAGTAAACCTTGGCCAACATCATGTCAAGAGACGCCTACCAGTTGGCGCTGTAAGCAGTGGTAGGGTGCGTTTCCTTTCATTTCTTTCAATGGGAAACCATTGATTGGGACAAGGGGAAGGGCTGTACTTATCTCGCGCAACATTTTTCTTGCCATTATTTTTCTTGGGTGTTATTTTTCTCACGAGTATGTAACTCACGCATTAGGCTTAGGTGAGATAAATACTTGCGAGAAAATGAATATGCGAGAAAAATAATGGCGAGAGACGTAACGCATGAGAAAAATCCCACGAGAAATTTCACACAAGAAAAATCAACAGTTACCGGGCTCAATAGTGAATATACGGACCCCCTGAAACCCATCCATGGACCTCCCTAGGGGTCCACAGACCTCAGGTTAAGAACCCCTTGTTTAGAGGCAGTGCACACATATTGCTCATAGTAAAATGGAGCTGCTTCTGAGGGCCTTTGTAATCCAGATGCTGCAGGTTTGCAGCTGGAAACTAGCAGTTGACCACCAGCAGTTACCACAATGCAAACATCTAGACTGAAATAAATCGTGGTGTGATTACGTGGCAAACCACTTGCTGTAGTCTGCAGATTTTTTCACTATCTATGGGTCTAGTGTTGTGATGGTGTGCAAAAGGTAGAGGCTAAGTTAGTGAGGGTTAAGGTGACAGGACCAGGAAGCCCTCCGCTTAGAGGGTGGTGAAAATCCATTGTTCACAGTGTAAAGCAGTGGCCTCTGTGGGCCTTTGTAATCCAGATGTTGCAGGTTTGTGACCGGTAACCAGCAGCTGGCCGCCAACACTTACCAGAATGCAAATGTCTGGACTTGGACAAATTGTGGCAGAATTCCATGACAGAACACTTAAGTAGTTGGTAGGATTTGCACATATTGCTCACGGAGTAAAGGAGCTGCTTCTGATAACCGTTGTAATTCAGGTGATGCAGGTTTGCGACTGGTAACCAGCAGCTGGCCTCTGGCAGTTACCATAATGCAAATGTCTGGACTGGTATAAATCGTGATGTGATTCCATGACAAAACACTTGCCATAGTCGGCAGGATATGCACTCTGAATGGGTGGAGTGTAGTGGTGGTGCTTCACAAAAGATAGTAGTTGAGCAAGGAGATAGCCTCAGCTGATGTCACCAGGAAGCCATCTGCTTGCAGTGCTTAGAGTCACTGGACACCCATAGCATAAAGGAGCTGCTCCTGAGGGTATTTGTAGTCAAGATGTTGCAGATTTGCGGTTGGAAATCAACAGCTTGTCACTGGCAGTTATCACAGTGGGCAAGATCGTGGTGTGATTCCATGACAGAACAGGGTTGTTCATAGTGGTCAGAAAAATTGTGATCCACTGCACAGTCCTAGCAATTAATAACCTTCTGAAGAGTATGAATGGTAAGCCACAGATGTGTTATTTAGAACAGGCACAGATCTGGAGGTTTTAGTCAATTTTGATTCCTTTTATGCATAAACTAGTGAGGATCACAGTTAAAATTTGAAAAGAACTGCACAGTTTCCAAATTGGGTGGGCTGTTAATTGATCTTTAATCAAAGAATAAAGTAATCAGGCAAGCTACTAATTAATATGAAAAGATAAATAGGCTGCACCCTTCATGCTGCATGGCAACGACAGTAGGTGACTTTTTATTCCCAATGGAACAAAGGCACTGCAATGACAATAACTCACACTGCAATTAGTTCTTCTCCTTTGTACTTCAATTAGATTCATTTTTCTGTGATTTCTGATTTCTCAGTAAACTATCTTTTAAAGAAGTTCACTTAGCTGCTACTCATTTCAAATATTTGTTCTGCTCTTTGTGGTTTCCAAAATGTAACAGAAAAGATGTGAGCCAGGAGACATAAATCATGTAGGCTGTATATAGTGGGGAACCCAGTTGGGGTCGGGACTGCAGGGTGTTGAAGGTAGAATGGGACAGGGACAGGGACAGTGAAAGGGACACGGACAGGGACAGGGCCACTCGGTCTTTGTAAGGTCATTGGAAACACGGCAGCAGGACTTAATAGCACTTTATTTGTTGATTACCCCAATCTAGTGCAAAGGGATGGAAAGGAGGTTTTACTCTGTACAGAGGATCGGCTAGTTACTTGTCAGAAATGTGACAGTGTGTGTGCATTTTTTTATTTTTTTATTTCTAAATGAGTTCTCATAAAAATCCAAATTTCCCAGTGGGAGCAAATGCAGTACTATCTATCTATCTATCTATCTATCTATCTATCTATCTATCTATCTATCTATCTATCTATCTATCTATCTATCTATCTATCTATCTATCTATCTATCTATCTATCTATCTATCTATCTATCATAACATGTCTTACATATATATTTATCTATTATATAGTGCCTTACATCTATCTATCTAGTATATAGTGCCGTTCATATGCTATCTATCTATCTATCTATCTATCTATCTATCTATCTATCTATCTATCTATCTATCTATCTATCTATCTATCTAACATGTCATATATATACAGTATATATATATATATCTATTATATAGTGCCTTACATCTATCTATCTATCTATCTATCTATCTATCTATCTATCTATCTATCTATCTATCTATCTATCTATCTATCTATCTATCATAACATGTCTTACATATATATTTATCTATTATATAGTGCCTTACATCTATCTATCTAGTATATAGTGCCGTTCATATGCTATCTATCTATCTATCTATCTATCTATCTATCTATCTATCTATCTATCTATCTATCTATCTATCTAACATGTCATATATATACAGTATATATATATATATATATATATATATATATATATATATATATATCTATTATATAGTGCCTTACATCTATCTATCTATCTATCTATCTATCTATCTATCTATCTATCTATCTATCTATCTATCTATCTATCTATCATAACATGTCATATATATACTGTATATTATATAGTGCTTTACATCTGTCTATCTATTATATAGTGCCTTTCATATCTATCTATCTATCTATCTATCTATCTATCTATCTATCTATCTATCTATCTATCTATCTATCTATCTATCTATCTATCCTATATAGTGCCTTTCATATCTCTCTAATTGACTTTTTATTGACTGGTTCAATTCACTTTATGAGACACAGACATTTGACAGTCAGACATCAAGCCAGGTGGCGCGGTGGCACGGTGGCGCAGTGGGTAGTGCTGCTGCCTCGCAGTTGGGAGACCTGGGTTCACTTCTCAGGTCCTCCCTGCGTGGAGTTTGCATGTTCTCCACATGTCTGCGTGGGTTTCCTCCCACAGTCCAAAGACATGCAGATTAGGTGGATTGGCGATTCTAAATTGGCCCTAGTGTGTGCTTGGTGTGTGGGTGTGTTTGTGTGTGTCCTGCAGTGGGTTGGCACCCTGCCCGGGATTGGTTCCTGCCTTGTGCCCTGGGATTGGCTCCAGCAGACCCCCGTGACCCTGTGTTCGGATTCAGCGGGTTGGAAAATGGATGGATGGACATCAAGCCAGCAACTCAATTATTTGGAGGGATTTCCAAATACTTTTGTCCATATAGTGTATATGGGGAATATGCAAATTCCATACTGACTCATCCAGTAAATCCAGTAAATAAATAATAATAATAATGTATCCAAAACGTTAGTCCATTATTGTGTCTATTCAGTCCAGTTCAGTTAACTTTATTATTAACATTATTAAATTTAAATAATATACTACAAGGATAAACCAAAAAGTAAGGGCAATTTGAAAATGATGTTGGTAACTGTAACAGATAGACGCTGACACAATACAACACGTTGTTCAAAATGGCATATCGGTAGCCCTAACTTGCACAGCACAGCACTCTGCCGTTAGTCTTGTCGTAGCCAAGGCCAAATGAACATGGACATTCCATTGTTGGACAACGTGCCACAGTTAGATTTCTTTGGGCAGAGGGAATGAAATCTGCTGAAATTCACAGAAGGATGTTGGCTCAGTAAGAAATTGAAAGCAACCAGAACTCAACAAAAAGTTTATGAACAGGTTGAAATGTTTACAGTGGGAATAAGCAGTGTACCGAAAATCGATCTGGTCGATCGTCAGCATCTTGCGCAGAAGCCCACATCGACATGGCGATTGCCTTCTTTAGAGATTCTTGCTGTACATTTGGATATCAGCTATGGGTCTGCACGTGCCATAGTGCACAATGACTTGGGATACTGTAAAATTTGCAGAAGACAGGGACCCAAACAGCTTATTGATTTGCCACAAGCCAACATCCTTTGGTGAATGTCAGCAGGTTTCACTCCCTCTGCCCAAAGAAATCTCACAAAGCAGCGTCATTCAACAATGTTGCAATTCTGCAGTGGAGCATCCATGTTCATTTGACCTTGGCTCCAACTAGATTAACAGCAGAGCGTTGTGCTGTGTCCCTTCGAGCTACCCATAAGCCATTGTGAATGTATAATTTTTGCGTCAGCTTTTATTCGTTGCGGTTACCGCGTCATTTTCAAATTGCCTGTAATCTTCTTTTTAAGCCTCTATCTCATGTAAAATCTAGGTCTAGGGATGCGTCAGATTGTTGTCATTTCCTAGACGCAGAAGTCAAATGGAGCTACCAAGGGGCCTACAATTTGCAATAAACATGTGGTCTGTTTTCAGTTTCTCCCTCAGGCTCGCCACAGCACACGCCCATTAATTTTAAACCTTCACATTTACTGAATGTAAAGAGGGACATATTAAGTAAGTCTGATTTTCAATTCTGAAACCTTGTGTGCAGCCCATGAAACCGAAAGTCAATTAAAGCTGCGCCACTGATTTTATTAGCACTGGGGGTGCTAATGTAATGGACATCCAGCCAAGGAATGACATTTTCCATGCCCTGTACCTTAAACAACAGCAAAATCGGCAGGTGCCCTGTGAATGTGAGTACTGATTAGAAGACAAAGCCGAGAAAAAATGTCGGATAGACAAGAGAGCCCTGAGCACACTTCCACTAATGGAATCTTGGCCTTGCTTTTAATGGTATTTACTCGCGTATTCTTTCTTTCTTTCTTTCTTTCTTTCTTTCTTTCTTTCTTTCTTTCTTTCTTTCTTTCTTTCTTTCTTTCTTTCTTTCTTTCTTTCTTTCTTTCTTTCTTTCTTTCTTTCTTTCTTTTTATGCATACAGGGGATGGATGGGAGAGGGGAAGACAGTCAGAAAGTGCCATTTCCTTGCTGTAATCTTATCTTTTTTTGTTTTCTTTCTTTACAGGTTTCATTGTTTTTAATAGTGTAAAGTCATTTTTTCTTGCTTGCTTGCTAGGAACTTTCAAAACTCAACTTGATGTTTTTTTTTTTAGAATTAAGTGGATCTGCAGTGGGCTGGCGCCCTGCCCGGAGTTTTGTTTCTTGCCTTGTGCCCTGTGTTGGCTGGGATTGGCTCCAGAAGACCCTCCCGTGACCCTGTAGCTCAGATAAAGCAGGTTGGATAATGGATGAATGGATGGAATTAAGTGGATAGGAGCGGCGAGCTTTGTTGGGCTGAATGGCCTGTTCTTGTCCGGATTGTTCTAGTGATTCTCACTTTTATCGCGTGGCCACCCCAACTAACTCTTCTTAATTACAAGCCCCATATCTCCTCCCATAATCACCCGTATTCATGTGTGAGTCGCTCGTGTGTGGTTAATCCACCAGGCCATGCTAAAAATCATCCAAAATCAATAACACTGGTCAACAAGCATTTTGCTACTGGGAGTCTTTCACCTTTACATTAACAGGTTTCACTTGCTGACTCCAGATCTGAAAACTGTTTTCGTCCAGCACGTCTCATTTTTCAGTTATGATGTTCCAGGGTGACTGGACAGTAAAGGCGGATAACCATTTTGATAAATGCCGGTAATTCCACTAGGGATGCCATTGAGATAAATGATTTCGCCACACATTACTAACAGCTTTGAGTTGTTTACCTTGTCATTATTAATTTTATTTAAAAATTATTAATTTTTAATTAGCAGAAAAAAATATTTGTTACTGATTACCAGGTCTTATATGACTCTACAGCAGTGTTTCCCAACCTCGGTCCTGTGGTCCCCCTGTGGCTGCAGGTTTTTGTTCCAATCAGCTTCTGTTTTTAATTGGACTCCTGGGCTAATTAAGTGATGTGTTATTTCCCAAGTTCTGTGTTTTGGGAACAACATGGAAATTAGAAAACTAAGTTTGGTAAAAAAAAAAAAATATATATATTATATAAAAAAATCTTTGGTTGAGATGTGATCATCTCGGAGAGACACTTTGATGTCCCGAGTGACTTCTTGCACGTCACGCCCTACTTACAAACAATTTCTCAGAGACACTTTAACGCGAATACAAGCGGCTGAAATGAGTTTCCTCCGCAGGGTGTCTGGGCTTTCCCTTAAAGATAGGGTGAGAAGCTCAGTCATCCGGGAGGGGCTCAGAGTAGAGCCGCTGCTCCTCCGCATCGAGAGGAGTCAGATGAGGTGGCTCGGGCATTTGATCAGGATGCCTCCTGGATGCCTCCCTGGTGAGGTGTTCTGGGCACGTCTAACTGGGAGGAGGCCCCGGGGAAGACCCAGGACATGCTGCAGGTACTATGTCTCCCGGCTGGCCTGGGAACGCCTTGGGATTCTCCCGGAAGAGCTAGAAGACGTGGCCAGGGAGAGGGAAGTCTGGGCATCTCTGCTCAAGCTGCTGCCCCTGTGACTCGACCTCGGTTAAGCGGAAGACAATGGATGGATGGACACTTTAACATCTCTTGAGACAAGGAAGTGAGACAAAAGGACAGCTGCTGTACAGGCTTTTAAACGATCGACGCACAATGCAACCTGCAGATCACGCAACACGGTAGCAGCCGCTGCTGTACAGGCTTTTAAAAGATCGACACGCAGCGCGACCTGCAGATCACGCAGCACGGCAACAGCAGCTGCTGTACAGGCTTTTAAATGATCGACGTGCAGCGCAACATGCAGATCACACAGCACGGCAGCAGCAGATGCTGGCTTATAGGATAGCTATTGTATAGGCTTTTAAATGATTGTTGCACAGCGTGACCTGCAGATCACGCAACATGGTAGCAGCCGCTGCTGTACAGGCTTTTAAATGATCGACGTGTAGCGTGACATGCAGATCACACAGCACGGCAGCAGCAGATGCTGGCTTATAGGACAGCTACTGTATAGGCTTTTAAATGATTGTCGCACAGCGTGACCTGCAGATCACGCAGCACGCAGCAGCCAGTGCTGTACAAGGTTTTAAGTGATCGACGCACACCATGACATGCAGATCACGCAGTACGGCAGCAGCAGATGCTGGCTTATAGGACAGCTTCTGTATAGGCTTTTAAATGATTGTCGCACAGCATGACCTGCAGATCATGCAGCATGGCAGCAGCTGCTGCTGTACAGGCTTTTAAGTGATCGATGTACAGCGTGACATGCAGATCGCGCAGCATGGAAGCAGCATTTGCTGGCTTAAAGGACAGCTGCTGTACAGGCTTTTAAATAATCGACGTGCAGCGCAACATGCAGATCACTCAGCATGGCAGCAGCAGATGCTGGCTTATAGGACAGCTTCTTTATAGGCTTTTAAATGATTGTCGCACAACGCAACCTGCAAATCACGCAGCACGGCAATAGCAGCTGCTGTACAGGCTTTTAAATGATCGACACGCAGCGCGACATGCAGATCACGCAGCACGGCAGCAGCAGATGCTGGCTTAAAGGACAGCTGCTGTACAGGCTTTTAAATGATCGACGCGCAGCACAACATGCAGATCACGCAGTACGGCAGCAGCAGATGCTGGCTTATAGGACAGCTTCTGTATAGGCTTTTAAATGATTATCGCACAGCGTGACCTGCAGATCATGCAGCATGGCAGCAGCCGCTGCTGTACAGGCTTTTAAGTGATCGACGTACAGCGTGACATGCAGATCACGCAGCATGGCAGCAGCAGATGCTGGCTTATAGGACAGTTTCTGTATGGGCTTTTAAATGATCGACGCGAAACGGTCGGTAGCAGTTTGCAGCAAGCCAGCAGCTGATCCGTCCGCATCTCCTTAGCATGCGTTCAGCCCCCCCCCTCCCCCCCTTCACAGAGACGTGAAGTGGCTAGCGTGAAGCACACCCCCAGGGGTGGGGGTTGTGGGGTGGGCGAGCAAAGCGAGTTGGGGGCACAGCCCCATAGTATATACTGTATATATATTAGAAAGTACCAAGCAGTTATATGGGAATAATGCACTTTTTTCTTTTTAACAATATTTTCATCTTGATTTTTATTCTACTTTCTAGGTGTTCTAATTGTTTAATTAATCCATTATTTACTAATTTGTGGGTCTGATGCTAAAGTAGTTGCAGCCTTTGATTATTTCGTGTTGTTTGCCTGGGTGTCTGCACTGCTCATTTTTAATTGTTAGTAATAAGATACAACGAAGGGGGAAAACTGCACAGAGAAAGGGCAGAATTGAATGACATCAACAAGAGAGAGTTAAGCATTTAAATCGATAGCAAAAGTAGAAATATTTCTAAATGTCTTATAAATGTAAAAATCATGCTGCAGTGCTTTTCTGAATGTAGAATAAAAGAATAATAATACCAGCTAATGAAATGAGATCAGTGTTATCAGGTGTTGTCACTGATTAGGAATCTGGTTGGAACAAAAACCTGCAGCCACAGGGGGGCCACAGGACCGAGGTTGGGAAACACTGAGATAAAGCATACAGTGGCATAGCTAGGGGCGGGCGGAGGGTGCGGTCCACCCCAGGCGGCACATTTTTGGGGGCGGCATTATTGGCCAAATGGCTCAGTACAATTCGTGTGTAAGCAGCAGGGTTCGGAAAAATATCACGTATGAACGAAAAAAGTAAAATTCTCTGATTTTGATCCACAAATGCTTCAAAAATAATTTTCAGACTGTCCTCCTGTGACGGCATGAGACACAGCAGTTGAAATATTTATGAGGTAATAAAAATAAACAAACATTACACCGATCATAATTTCTAGGAAGATAAACAATTCATTTACAATTTATAATTTTATTTCGTTATTAATCCGAATTCGTTCTTGCTCTGCGCAGAAAACATCCCCACCTATCAGTTATACACTACACTGGTTCTGTTTTTCTCAGCATAATTATATTAAACTAATAATCAGAACACGGCTTATCAGTGCGTCTATACTATATTTTTGTCTAGCTGATGCTTATAAATAATTATATGTAAAAATTATTGCTGTTTCTCTATATATGAATAACTCTATGCAAAATGAACCTTAATTTTTCTCTATACGTCATTTTAATTTTCTATTTAACTCTTTCAGGGCTGATGTCGACTTTGGTCAAAAAGAGGAGTTGACGATGGTAATCAACTGTAAACTGTGACAAAACCAACCGTTACATTGGACTCTCGTTGCTAGAAGGAAAGTTAGATTCATTGGTATGACCGAGATTCCCTGCGCTCACGTGAGTAGCAAGGCGCACACACAACGGCAAAAATGGCACTGAGATCTGGCAAGAGATCAAAGTGAATGTGAAAAGCAAAATGCTCCGTGGATGATGTCTTCCCTATCATCTCTGAACTGGACTATGACTTGTTGGACTCAGATTTTGATACAAGTGATCGAAAACGAATATTAGATTCCAGCTTCAGCTGATCGGTCCCCAGTTAGTAGTGGTACTGACATTGTTCATCAGGGAGGACTGCCACTTAAAAATGACAAGAGGTAGAATCCAGATTGTAATGCACTGTGACCGCTGCTGTAGCAGCCTGGCAGCAAGCCTGCTGCTTATTCTTGGCAAACTGGCAGCCATAGCATGCAGCAACAGACGTTTTATGTTGATTTCTGCGTGAAAGCATTTTTTGGAAAAAATATTCAGCCCTCAAAGAGTTAAATATGTTAATATATTCAGATATGTTGAAGGGCAGAAAATTGAAGCACTGCCCTGCCCCGGGCGGCACGAACTCGAGCTACGCCATTGAAAGCATAGCGACACAACTCAGACATGACGGTGCGGTAGGTCGAGGTTTTACTGTTAAACATAACATTGCATTTCAGAACATTTTGTTCATTAGATTCACCATTACTTTGAAAATTTTGTCAAGGCAATGGACAGAAACGGCGATGCTTTTCAGCATTTAAGAAATAAGTTTGGTCTTGAGAAAAGTGAAGCCAAAATTAAGGAAGGTGTTTTTGTTGGCCCTGAAATCTGTGAACTGATGCTTGATGAGGAGTTCAGAAGGAAACTGAAGCCCACTGAATCAGCGCCCTCATTCGTACGGGTCGTTCAGAATTTTCTTGACAGTCACAGAGCAGAGAATAATGCTGAGCTTGTGGAGAACCTGCTGAAAGTGTATCAGTTTACGGGAGCCAGAATGTCACTGAAGATGCATTTTTTTACGTTCTCATCTCGACTTTTTTCCACCAAATCTAAGCGATGTCAGAAATGAGTATGGGGAAAGATTTCATCAAGATATAAAGGGGATGGAAAATTATCGGGGAAAATCCACTCCGAGCCTGATGGGTGACTACTGTTGGTTCTTGCAAAGAGAGACGGATGTGCAGTACAAGAGCAAAAGTGAGGGCCTCCAACATTTTTGGGCACGCTGACCTCACTTTTATATTGAGGTAAATTGACATAAATATGCTTTAACATGTCTCTGGTATCGTCTTCTGGTTTGTTTTCAGAATAAACACATCAAAACAATTTTGGTAGGACATAGTCCAAACTCCAGATATCGTGTTGATAAATTATATTGATATTCACAAGTGTCAAAACATCAATGATGTGTATTTCAAAAACCTGACGTGCTAGCTTAATTCCGATTTCATATATGAAACCAGTGTAAAAAAAATTAATAAAGAGCTGTTCTGAAGTTCCTGGTAGCAAACAAAAAATATTTCTAATAAAGGCTCGTCTATCCACCACCCTTCTGTGACATCCATTAGCAAACTTGCACTTTTTATTTCATCTTAGGCACAAGCTTGGGACCACCTTGACCAAAAGAGACGCTACTTCAACCTTTTTTCTGACGTCTGTTAGGCTGGTGGGCTTCTGGGAACGGCTTTCTGGTGCCACACACATTCAGCTCCTTCCTAAAGAGAGAGCAGAGTGGGCTTACAGACACCATCTTTTAGTCGACTCACCTTTGATCTCCACATGTTTCCCTCAAGGGGCATAAGCAAACTGTGACGATAATTATAAAAGAAAGAAAATCACTGGGCCGTGTGGAAAAGATGCAAATGCTGAAAACTACTTTGTCTGACATGGTGGCATTCGCCCAGCTTGTTTCCATGTCATTCATTATTAATGTTTCGAGTCAGATGTTCATGTGATGGCCAAAGTGACAAATCAATTACACTTACTATACAAGGTGACATTTAGTGGTTTCATTTCTTTGGTGCTCAGAGATTTATACATTTTGTACTGCAGAGATTCAGGGCACATTTTTTTATTTTTGTTTAAGTCAGCGCTCACTTTGTTATTGTGTCAACTACCCAAACTGGAGAGCCGCAGTGGCAGCAGGTTGTTGTTCTTAATTGGTAACCAATTAGTGCTGTCTATTTGACCAAACTTGTTGTGTCTTAATTTTAACTGACTTTCTTTTTAAGATACAGAAGACCTAACTGTTTCTTCCACTCCTGGAATGATTTGCTGTGCTCATCTTTAGTTACCGTAAACATCAAAAAGAAGTGGAAGATGGGTGCAGAAAAAGGAAGCAGAGGGTGATCTCACAAGGAACCATCTCAGAATTGGCTGATGTTGAGTGGAGTCCAGCAGGGGTCAGTGCTGGGGCCACTGCTATTTTTAATATTGTGATGGACGGCCGACAGCTCATCCCGGCCACTAGATGGCGTCTTCCCTGCATCATGGAGGTGCCCCGGATTCCCACAGGGCACCATGGGAGATGGAGTTCGGCTTCACAGCCCTGCTGGGTGCTGTGGGTGCCACCATGTGACGCTGCAGGGAAACGCAGAGATTTTTATTTTCACTGTAGCCCGGAAGTACTCCCAAGTCACGGGGACGGAAGAACAGAAGTGCTATTGAATCATATGGACCGAAGGACAGGAGCACTTCCGGGTCAAGGACTATTTAAAGGACTGGTGCAGACCCAGCAAGCTGAGCTGGAGTTGGGTGGTCGTGTGATGGAGCTACTGGGAGGAGAGGAGGATTTATTGTATTATTGATTATTGATTTGTTGTTCATTGGGGAGATTGTGGTCTACTGTGGCACAATCTTTATTTAAGAAAATAATTAAAAATATTATTAGTGCTTTTACCTGGTGTCTTGAACGTTTTGTCTGCATGGTTTGAGGAGCGACAGCACCCTCTAGTGTCACAATATATATAACTGATTTAGATAGGAATATACATAACAAGCGTGGCGGCACGGTGGCGAAGTGGTAGCGCTGCTGCCTCGCAGTTAGGAGACCCGGGTTCGCTTCCCGGGTCCTCCCTGCGTGGAGTTTGCATGTTCTCCCTGTGTCTGCGTGGGTTTCCTCCGGGCACTCCGGTTTCCTCCCACAGTCCAAAGACATGCAGGTTAGGTGGATTGGCGATTCTAAATTGGCCCTAGTGTGTGCTTGGTGTGTGGGTGTGTTTGTGTGTGTCCTGCGGTGGGTTGGCACCCTGCCCAGGATTGGTTCCTGCCTTGTGCCCTGTGTTGGCTGGGATTGGCTCCAGCAGACCCCCGTGACCCTGTGTTCGGATTCAGCGGGTTGGATAATGGATGGATGGATGGATGGATGGATATATATAACAAGCTGGTTAAGTTTGCAGATGACACCAAAATAGGTGGATTAGTAGATAATTTGGAATCCATGAAATCATTATAGAATAGCATACAGGCTTCGGCAAATTTGTGTCAGATGAAATTTAATGTCAGTAAATGTAAAGAATTACACATAGGAAGTAAAGAGGTGAGGTTTGAATACACGATGGGCGGTCAGAAAATCGAGAGTCCACCTCATGAGAAGGATTTAGGAGTCAAAGTGGACTCTAAGTTATTGACTTCCCGACAGTGTTCAGAAGCCATTAAGAAGGCTAACAGAATGTCAGGTTATATAGCGCCTTGATGTGTGGAGTACAAGTCACAGGAGGTTCTGCTCAAGTCTTTATAACACACTGGTGAGGTCTCATCTGGAGTCCTGGGTGCAGTTTGGGTCTCCAGGCTACAAAAAGGACATAGCAGCACAAGAGAAAGTCCAGAGAAGAGCAACTAGTCTGATTAGGGAGCTACAGGGGATGAGTGATGAGGAAAGATTAAAAGAGCTGAGCCTTAAGGAGATGAAGAGGAGACCTGACTGAAGTGTGCAAAATTATGAAGGGAATTAGTCCAGTGCATCGAGACTGTTATTTTAAAATGAGTTCATCAAGAACACTGGGACACAGTTGGAAATTTCTTAGGGTAAATTTTGCACTCATTAAAAAAACTTGAAAACACTCACAAATTGACTTTATAATAAGATTACAGACTTTAATATTTATTCCCATCTTTATATTTACCTTCCAGGTGGTGATAAAGTGCCTGGTTTAACATAATTATCCATGACTTATTGATCCAAACAGTTTCTACTTCATCTGAATAAACTCTTCTATAAATCCATTTTCCTTACACCTTGCAGGCAAAGACTGGAACATCTATCTATCTGTTAGAGTGAGGAAGTGCCTCAGATATCACACACAGGGAAACCCATTAAATACCTTTTTAATATCATTTATTGGTTTTATGGATTGCATTACAATAGGTAAATTACATGTTACTAAGTTATATAATACTACATCTTATTCAAAATTATTATTATATATATATATTTTTAATTTTAACAATTACAGCCTTTTGTCACCAGGCAACCATTTACAAAAATTATATTATAGCATTTTTCTATGGTTATCATAATATTTATGTACAGCACGTGCCATATACAATTCCAGTTTGTGTTTTCATATGGTGCGCACTTTTAAATGAGGCACTTTGGCAACTGTTTCTTTGACTTCCAATTAATTAGTAAACGAGACCACCGTCATTTTTCAAATTAAGCAAAATCGGTCAGGTATGTGAAACAATTAAAATGGAACTTATTCATGACAAGGAGTGGGCTGAAGTGGCATTGAAGACGTGTGAGAGACGTGCTGGAAAGAGGACTTGAACCTGGGAAAGGGCGAGTTGGTGGGAGCCCTTCTGGGTAAGTGGGGTTTACTGGTTTTTGGCAGGAATTTGATTTCAGAATCATCTTTATATATAATACGCTTCCGTGGCTGTCCGTTTGTCTGTCCAGGATTTTAAATCACCTGTAGCTTGCAAACCGTTTGAAGTATTGACCTGAAATTTGGTACACATATACTACGTGATGTCTACTATCCGCTTTTGGAGTGATGATTGACCTCCAAGGCT
Source organism: Erpetoichthys calabaricus (assembly GCF_900747795.2). Classification (NCBI taxonomy): domain Eukaryota; kingdom Metazoa; phylum Chordata; class Cladistia; order Polypteriformes; family Polypteridae; genus Erpetoichthys; species Erpetoichthys calabaricus. Next base: position 85,258,142 of record NC_041408.2, read on the forward strand.
ATTCCTCTTTTTATTTTTATTTTATTTTATTGAAGAATCAACTCTCGGCAGCGACCAGCAGGGCGCCATTCTCATCCCTACCACCTTTGCCGTCACTTCCCCTACTTCTTCATATCTTAAATCATTCTTGAGGCAGATTGAAGATTTAAGTGCCAGCTTAAGGAAAAAATTTAAGAAGACGTACTAAGTAATTGCAATACAAATACTGACTTAATCAGTTTTAACATGAAAAGATGCCAACAAAAGAATAGAAGAAGCGGGCCGCTAGGGTGGAGAAAAGAAGATCTGCTCTGGAAGGAGCAAACGCATCAATCCTCTGAGCAAACAAATGCTATACAGGGACGGAGAAAGAGGAGGAAAACTATAAGTCAAGTGTATTCACTGCACGTTATCATTACTGATGTAATATAAAGAGCATGGCTTTTTTTGTATTTTTTTTTACAGCCTATTTGTTTTATATTGGACTTTATATTTATTGTCATGTGAAAAATTAAGCACAATACTAATGTAGACCAAACAAGAGCAAACTATAGTGAAATGTCGCATAGTGCTGCTACTTCAACAACAAGTCATGATGAAAAGCATTGTTAAGGCGGACCAAGCCTCACTAATTTTGCTGTATTAATATACTAGTTCTGCGGTGGGTTGGCACCCTGCCCAGGATTGGTTCCTGCCTTGTGCCCTGTGTTGGCTGGGATTGGCTCCAGCAGACCCCTGTGACCATGTGTTCGGATTCAGCAGGTTGGAAAATGGATGGATGGAATATACTAGTTATGAGTAAATTAATACATTTAAAACAACAACAACATTTATTTCTATAACTCATTTTCATACAAGGCATGTAGCTCAAAGTGCTTTACACAATCTATATATATAAAAGCCAAATACCACTGACTCACTCATCACGAAATCCGCCAAACCATGAGGACTTAGGACTTGAAATTTGGAATGTAGATCAGTGGTTCTCAATCTGTGGGGCAGGCCCCCCTAGGGGGGCGCGAAGTAACAAAAAGGGGGGCGTGAAGATGTGAAAAAAAGAAAACAAGAATCGAAAATATGAAAAATACATCTATTGAAACCAAAACAAATTAACTACATACTGATACTAGAAAAATAAATATAGAGTTAGATAAATGTCGATAAAAGTTAAGTAGGTATAATAAAACATGCATCTATGATATATCATTAATTAAAAAAGAACAAATTGGTATTAGTGGGCTCCTTTCAAAAAAACCTTAGGGGGGGTGCGATTAAAACTGTTATGAAAACTCGGGTCACAAATACTTAAAGGCTGAGAAACGCTGATATAGGTTACCCTCGGCCCATTTAAAAATTTCATGGTCCAAGTGTGAAATTTGTTAAAGTTTGTCAGACCCGTTTGTATGTCTGTCCGCTTTTTGCTACTTAACGGATTTAGATCGGGTTTTTTTCCATAATTTGCTTGAACATTCCATTGATTTTGCGACTTTCTCATCTCACTAAGTATCATAGTTTGCTTACGGTACCGATTTATTAGCGCAAATCCGAGAGAGACTCATTGGGCTGCGGGGCCCTCCTCACTCATGTGTCTGCCTCAGGGTGTAAACTTAACTCCGCTTAGTTAGCGAACGAGAGAACTACTTAATGGATTTAGATCTTTTTTTTTTCTTTAACTTGTTTAAACATTCTGCTTGATTTTGCGACTTCTCTCATTGCGCTAAGAATCATAGTTCGCTTACAAAGAGCGATGTATTTGCGCTAAACCGAGACAGAGGCTGTGGCCTGAGGAGAGGGGATAGAGTGACGTCAGGAGTAGAGAGCTGAGCGGGGCCCTCCTGTCTGTATGTCTGTCCACTTTTCACTAGAGAATTACTTAGCAGATTTAGATCGGGTTGTTTTCTATAATTTGCTTCAACTTTCCGGTTCTCTCATCGCGCTAAGTGCCATAGTTCACTTGTGGTACTGATGTATTTATGCAAATCCAAGAGAGTGGCTGTGGGCTGAAAGCAGGGGGACGGGGCCTTCCTCATTCACTCGCCAACCTCTGTTTGAGTTGGTCTATGTCTCACCTGTGTGTTGGAGTGCACCTCGCCTCCACCTAGCTAGTGATACCTGTTTGTTCAGCAGACATTATCATCTACAGATTGTTAAGGAGTAACGTTTGACGTTTTTGAGAGAGAGATCAGAGCTCCATGTGTTTTAGATGGCAGCTGCTGATTGGCAGAGACATCACGGGCATACGCTTTTCTCCCCATACAGGGAATGCTTTCCCATCAGAGCTGAACACGATCAGATATAGTGCCAACGTCTATTGATTTTTAAAGTCTGTCCTGTTTCATTACTATGTGGGCGCAGCCACGGTGTACAGCTAGTATAAAATAAGAGTTAAATGGTGAAAGAGGCCAGCGGGAAATTTGAAAAGGGGGGCCTGATGGAGCAACAGGAGATTTTTGTGTATCCTATCCAACATGTCGTCTGAAAAGTCATTTGTGTCCTGGATCGTTTCCCATTAGGATGAATGACCTGTCTTGTGCCTGCCTGTCGTGTGTGTATAGTGGTGAATTCATTGTCGTGTGTCTTCAAAAGGAGCGCGCCTGTAAAAATCTCATCCCTCACCGCTCAGGACTGTTTCATTTATTTTCTATGGAAGCTGTTCTCGAGATTGTCATCTTCACACCAAACCATTTCATCCACTTTTGCTGTATTGGACTGTATAACGGCATTGTCGTGAGTATTTATTGTTGTGGTTCATTGTTATGTTACAACTGTATCGCCTTAGGGGAAAGGGGAGATTTGTCTGATTGTTGTTGTGTATTGGGTTTTCATTTAATATATCATACTAGCTGTGTAAGCCCATGCTGTATAAAGCCCGGGGTCCTAGAAACTATTGAACTCATAAGAAAAAAATTGAAATGTAGAGATTTCAGGTAATTGAAAGGAACTACTCTGGGAATCTCTCTCCTAGGAGGTTTAGTTTTGCCGACGTGCTTGCATCGCTTGTGCATTAGCGGCGGGAGGAAAAGTAAAAGGGATACCATTTTGTGGATGTTAGCGGCCAACCGACTTTTGTCTTTCTTCTGAGGTTTCATTTTGCCAACTTGCTCGCCTCACTTGTATATTACTGGAGAGAGGAAAGTAAAAGGGATACCATTTTGCTGATGTTATCGGCTAAGTGACTTTGTCTTTATTCTGAGATTTCGTTTTGCTAACGTGCTGGCCCCACTTGTGTTATTAGAGGCTAAGTGAGTTTTCTATTTCCTCAAAGGTGGTGCCCTTACTCCGACTCCACCTCTCACTTCCAGGCCAGACAGACACACACACTTCCATACGTAGACGTTTATATATAATTACTCTTAAGTCTCTGCTTGTGAGTGTGTGCAGGTCAAGCCAAGGCTGGATGCATCCCTGGTATCTCCATCAAAAAATTAAACCAATCACCGGTCTTATCGACGGTGTGAATCTTAGCAGCACTGGACTGCTACAAATGACTCTTGACAAGATGAATAGTGCCGTTTTCTGTGGTTAGAGACTATGAAGGCATCGGGGTGGTGTTACCCTATTCAACCAGCAGGGGGTGCTATCATTACAGACTTGGGTCACGAAAGAGTTTAATTTAAATAAGAGAAACCTGACCGATGTGACTTCACTTTCCCAAGCAGCCAACCACAGCTATGCTCCACGGACGAGCCAATCGGATTGCATACATCCAAGAAAGTTTAACAGCCTTTGAATTACACACCAGTCATGTGACTGTGACGATGCGGGTTCTGCTCCATGCTCCCTTCTTGCTTTTGGGAGCCCTTGAACCCGACACAGTCGGTAATGTCACCGATGAGCTTGGCAGTGAGGCATAACAATGAAACAAGGGGATGGTGCAAAAAGTGCAAAGTTCTCTTATTAAAACCAACAATAAAAACAAAGTGTCCAAATAAATAAAGTGCAGTGCTTTTCAAAATCTTCCTTAAATAAATAATCCATTAAAACAGCAGTGAAATGGAGGTTAAAAAAAAACAATAAATGAATCCTTTAAAACGAGTTTAAAACAATGGCTGGAAGCAGTTCCTTAAAAACACAAAGCCCGGTGTCTTCTTTTGCCTGGCAGCTCCCCTGCTTCTCCCATCAGGCTTCTCAAAAGAGGAGTCGCCTTTCCTGTAGCTGACCTTCTCTCCGCTCAACTGATCTGGAGCCTTCCCGATCCCTGGCTTCAGTTGCGCTCCCTCCAGACCGAGACTTGGCTTTTCCCCAACGGCCAGGACGCTCACGTTGGGGAATCCATCACCCAAGCCTCCCGACTCCCGCTGTCTACCACGGCGAGCCTTCCTTCTTCTGGTCACTCCTGCTCCTCGCAATGCTCAGCGGGAGCGACCACTACCAACTGCCCTCGGTGTTGGCCAAACACCCTGCTAGGGCTCACTGTCCAGCTGCCTACGAGCGCTCGCTCGCTCTCTCTCTTTCTTTCTCACTCTCACTCACTCACGCACGCACACACGCAGGCACGCACGCACCGGCTTTCTCCACACTGCTTCCTGCTTTCTTCTTCTGCAACCTCCGTCTTTTTCTTTGGTTTTCCTTCCCCTCTAGCCACCTTGCGCTTCTATTTATTACTGGGATATGGATCAGCTGTGGCATTCAACAGCTCCAGGGAACAATTACTGATGCGGACGACTCCTCACCTGTGCACTTAACTGAGAATCGCCCGCATCAACGAATCACCCCGGGAACCGATCCTCCACACTTACCACGCCCCCTCTCTAAACCACGAGCGCGTTGATTATTTATTTAAAACTGGACCTTTTGACATGAGCTGTGGACCCGCTATACCACAGTGACGTGGCACACCCTGCTATTTGCAACTATGGAGCTCTGCTAAACAGCCATTCAGATTGCTTGCTTATGTCTCCTTATTTACACAGCGAAAGCTCCTCGAAAGGTGTGCGTGTAGCGTGCAGAACTACAACTACAGTACCTGACACTCCTGCTACAAGACATTCCTACTAAACCAGTACCTACTTTATGGATGTAATTACTCGTGATTGATTGTAGATTGATGAGCAGAAATGGCAAATTTAGCCATTTTACAGTAAATGAAATCTACAACATATTAAAGTGAGCAGAAAGTGAAGGGGTCTCAGTACTTTCTGAGTCCATTGTATAGAAACTGTTATTTGCAATGATGTCAAAAACATTTCCCCGAGAATTCAGTAAAAATCCTTTGACAGGAGCCTGTTCAGTGCCCGTTGCTCTGCCACGGATGTCAAACTGTCCAGCTCTGTGCCTACAATAGAGCCTGCCTTCCTCACCAGTTTGTCCAGGCGTGAGGCGTCCCTCTTCTTTATGCTGCCTCCCCAGCACACCACCGCGTAGAAGAGGGCGCTCGCCACAACTGTCTGGTAGAACATCTGCAGCATCTTATTGCAGATGTTGAAGGACGCCAGCCTTCTAAGGAAGTATAGTCGGCTCTGTCCTTTCTTGCACAGAGAATCAGTATTGGCAGTCCAGTCTAATTTATCATCCAGCTGCACTCCCAGGTATTTATAGGTCTGTACCATCTGCACACAGTCCCCTCTGAAGATCACGGGGTCCATGAGGGGCCTGGGCCTCCTAAAATCCACCACCAGTTCCTTGGTTTTGCTGGTGTTCAGGTGTAGGTGGTTTGAGTCGCACCCTTTAACAAAGTCCTTGATTAGGTTCCAATACTCCTCCTCCTGCCCACTCCTGATGCAGCCCACGATAGCAGTGTCGTCAGCAAACTTTTGCATGTGGCAGGACTCCGAGTTGTGTTGGAAGTCCGATGTATATAACAATGAAGGTCCTGAAGCTATAACAGAACGAATTATTAAACATAAGGAAAAGTACTGCATGGAGCTCAAGGGGTTTATCTAAATGTAACTTCTGTGCCTCATCTTTGAGAAGCTAATAATGTAGCTTTCCAAGGAACGAGGTAAATGATGTCCTATATGTGCACATGGGAGACAGCTAAAGGGCCTCAATGAGGGTAATTCCACAACAGACCAGGGGGAGGTTGTAATAAGAGTAATAAGTTTAATATGTCTCTGTACTCTGTCCAAATATATTTTATAAATCTGCCTTTTTCTACTCACATGCACAGTTGACACAGAGCCAGATTTAGGACAGGAGTTCACCATATAAGAACTGCTAGGCAAGCATTATAAGACAAGAGAAACAGAGACAACTGGGAAATGGATGGTCAAACTGATGACCATTGTTTACTATGTTTGTGTGTCAAAGTCAGCATGAAACTGTATCCTCTTTTGCCTTGTTTGGAATGGCATGATTCACCTAAGTGGGGGGGGGGCCGGCACATGAAGAAAGAGTATAAAGCCTTGGCACATCGCCCGGCACACCTTTGAAGCCGACGGACGGATGGGAGATAACGTCATCCGATCCTGAATATCCTTCCACTGCAACGGCAGAAATGGCAATGGTGATTGATTGTAGATTGATGAGCAGAAATGGCAAATTTAGCCATTTTACAGTAAATGAAATCTACAACATACTAAAGTGTGCAGAAAGTGAAGGGGTCTCAGTACTTTCTGAGTCCATTGTATAGAAACTGTTATTTGCAATGATGTTAAAAACATTTCCCCGAGAATTCAGTAAAAATCCTTTCCCTCACAGAGCATTTTCATTTTTTTCTAATTTGAACTAAACGAGGCAACTCAACGATCTGAGAAGAAAAAGGATAAAACCGCGCAACATAAAGCACCAGGAAATTAATTTCATACTGACGTGTACAGCTCGGAATACCAAATGCTCTGATCTAACAAGTCTTTTGTACACTTTATTGATCCACAGTGTTTAAAAATTCATTTCAAATGTAACAATTAAAACCTGCATGCCCAAATCAAATATTTTTCTTTGCAGTAAATTTAAAAGCAACAACAATTAAAATTATTTGTCAGCTTGGAGAGAGCTGCAAGTGCTCTCTTTCAAATCAATTCAAATATGAGTTTCATGTTTCAATGTCACCGTTTATCACATGAGGCACAGGGAAATCCGCACACTAATGAATATTTCAATGTTTTCTGTCTAGAATTAAATTAGACAAAGATATTTGTGTTTAATTTTGCCTACATAACTTAGTGCATAGCATTCAGGCAAAAAGTATTTTTCAGATAAACGAATAGAAGGAGTAACAACTAAACAGCTTGGTTGCTTGTGCATCCATTCCTTATTCGTGTCAATCTTAAATTAACATAAATTAACATAACGTCATTAATCCTGTTCCGGGTCACAACAGTCCACAGCATATCCAGGCAGCACTGGGTACAAGGCAGGAACCAAAGCTTCACAAGTCATCAGTGCATTGTGGGGTCCACTCCCACACACTGATACTGGACCACATTTGAATCAAGTAATGTAGCTGAAATTCACGTCTTTGAAGATATGGGAACTAGTGTTGATCAGCGAATTTCACCAAAGCGTAATTCACAGCAAATTTGCTGCATTCATGCTTGCCTTCGTTCGTTGAATTATTAAATGATAATTTGGACAGTTTAGGAGAATTTTTTTTTTTATACCAGCGCCCCATAATGCTTTGTGAGGCCAGCGCTGGAACAGCCAACATTGATGGGACAGCCAACTGTGTATATAATTGTGATCATTTGCATTACAGGCTCTGTGGAACGAGTCATCTGTGCTTGTAGTCAAATATGCAGGTCAATCCTCGAGTTCCACATCAGTATAAGAGAAGGAGGCAAGTGCCCTTTGCATGCATAATTAGCCATGTGGCGTGGTGAGAGTGAAAACAGACCTTGAATGAGCCCGACACCCCCACCAACAATGATAACGAAAGATGTATTACTATTTACAAGATGTTTCTATATTTTTGATAGAATAAAAAGTGCAAAACATCAGCACAAACAGTTTGGAGAGCCTTCAGCATGACTTCAAAAAAATAGAACAAGCCAGCGGCTTCAACCATGATACACCACTTTGAAATTTAAGCCTCTAAAAGACCTACATATGTTTTCTGACTTTTGACTACGATTTTGGCACATCCGCTTTGTTTTGATGAAATTTATGATTGCACATCTCTGACTGTGTTCTTTCTTCGTTGATCTCACAGAGATTTGCATCCTGGAGACCAAAACTGCACACAGGACTCCAGATGAGGTCTCACCAGAATCGAATTGGGACTTTATTCGCCTTGGATTGCCTTTGCCTTTTCAGGCAATTCCTTTCTGGCCTTTTTTTGCTCCATGGAGCTTCTTGTTATTACAGATCATTTTTGTATTAATAAATCATTTATTTATAAAGATTCCTTTTATGTGTCTACCTGGCGCTTTTGACAGTGGTTGAAAAATCCAAGTACTCACAATATGTACAGAAAATCACAAGAAAACTCACCATACCATAAGCGCATTTAGATGAACATCAACTCTGGGTTGCCTCCGCCTTTATAGAGCTGGGGCCAGTCCCTTGTGGTGATAGGCAGGTGGCCCCGCCTCTTGAGAGACCGCTCACAAATTACATGGAACACAACACAGGCATAGAGAACAAAGCTTATAACTAATAAAAATAACTTTAAAAAAAAATTTGGACATGAGCATCAGTAGGCTTTTCGCCTTAGGAACCGAGTTACCCGAACTACTCTCTAACATTTCTGTAATTCTTTACCTCTCTGATGCTGATCTTTCTGATCATGAAATACGTCATTACGATAGCAATTGACAAGAAGAATTCATGATTAACTGCAGAATTACGATATTTGAGGGTTCTTCTGGAGTGCCTCTTTCTCTTGCACAATTTGGTTCAAAAAATAATCAGCACATCGTCATCTCATAACAGGCTTAAGTTTCGAGTTTGGTATTTTTCCGTCTAGCTGTTTTAGCTCTAGACCATCCTCAAGAAACTGTGACACACAGACACACATACAGACAGACAGACACACACCCATCATCGCAATATCAATGTTTTCGGTATCAGGGGACCCTAAAACTTCGAGATCCGTCAAGGACCTCAGCTCGAAATTTTTGACGAATCTAAAGCTTTCACTCCTCCCCCATAGACGATAGGTTATGGTGGGGAAGGCGCAAAGCAATAAATGACACAAAAATGGACAAAAAGGACATGAAGCAACTGAACGCCCAGCCAGGGGAGGAACCCTGGCTGAAGTATAACAATGTTTGTATCAACCAGTGTAGCTATAAATTCACATTTTTGAAAACTAGGGGGCTTTGCCCCCTGCTCACTTTGCTCGCCGACACCCGGGCCTGCGCTACGTGCCAGCCACTTTGCGTCTCTGCCGCTCACGTTGTGAATGGGGGGCTGAACGCACCCCAAGGAGACGCGGTCACTCCTCCGAAACCCCCCTCTTAAATGGTGATACAATGGGAAACAATTTTTTTTTTTTTTACCTTCTCTTTGCTCGATCAGCTGCTGTTGCTGCTGCCGTACCGCGTGATCTGCATCTCGCGCGGCACACTTCTGTCATATCACTTATATCCATATATTCAATCTATTCTCGCTTTTACCTTTTCATCAATATCTCATTGAATTTTGATTCCATGTTTAGAATTACATCGTGACAACGCAACGTATAACTGCCGTGAGTGAATATCGTTTCTTTCTCTCTACAAGAAATGTGTCTGACGATAGCATTCACACAAATGAGAAATGATTTCACTTACACCAAACAACAAATCTTTTATTTCTTGCAGATAGACCTCTGCAATGGGAAGAAACACTACTTTTTTTTTTTCCTGATGGCAACACGAATTAGACGATCTACAAGTCTCCGACTTAAAGTTTAAATCCGAACAATACAGTATATTCAATCTCTTTTTGCTGTTCTGTTATTTCACTGAGTAATAATTTCCGTTTGTTTGCACTAATGCGATCTTTACTATCCTTTTTTTGAGACTTTCGAATTTTTGTACTTCCATTATCTCTAACCTGCTCTGCATATGTATCACGCTAATGTTTTTGGAATCTTTGAATTCTCACGGATATGCCTCTTCATTGAGAAGAAACACTACTTTTCCCTGATGGCAACATGAATCAGATGATCTACAAGAACTCCGACTTTAAGTTTAAATCTGAACAATATATTCGATCTCTTTTTGCTATTCCGTTATTTCACCAAGTAATAATTTCCGTTTCTTTGCGCTAGTGTAATCTTTACTATAATTTTTTTTGAGACTTTCGAATTTTAGTACTTTCATTATCTCTAACCTGCTCTGCATGTGTACTGTGCCAATGTTTTTGGAATCTTTTAATTCTCACGGATATGCCTCTTCATTGAGAAGAAACACTACTTTTCCCTGATGGCAATATGAATAAGATGATCTACAAGTCTCCGACTTAAATTTTAAATCCGAACAATATATTCGATCTCTTTTTGCTATTCCGTTATTTCACCGAGTAATGATTTCCGTTTCTTTGCGCTAATGTGATCTTTACTATCATTTTTTTTTGAGACTTTCGAATTTTAGTACTTTCATTATCTCTAACCTGCTCTACATGTGTACAGCGCCAATGTTTTTGAATTCTTTACGACGTTCTACTTTGTCATCTACTCTTTGTCTTTTATTTCTGGCCCTGGGCGTGGTTAAATTTCTTGGCACAAAGTCTCATCTCGTGGGACATGAAAGTGTCTCTCTGAGAAAATCATGTCTCGTCTCCTTCCAACCTTCCAAGATTTTTTTTGTGTAATAGAAAGATGTACGAGGACCACTGGAGTACCTGGAGACAAATGCAAATAGCCATGGGGAGAATGTGCAGACTCCATACAGACAACAGGTAGACTCATACCCTGGACAACACCCTATAATAATCTCTAATAAAAGTTAGGGCGTAATACACTTTCTCTGCATTATATTTTGACTGAGCTAAATTTTGAGACAAAAGGAAGAAACAAAAATAATTAAACAAAAACTCGACGCCGCAGACAAAATTAGGTTTCATTTGTGCCCCCCCCCCCAATCAGATATAAAATGAAGTATCAGAAATCTGCTCTTTGCAAAACCATAATAAAATCATTGTCAACAGTACACAACCTTGACATCAGGACACTGTACATACACCATAATTTGAGACTAATGAAAAATTGCTCTGTTTGCACATAATTAACCAACACAATCAGACTTCATTTTTTTTTGTATGCAGTTAAGTAGGAAGCAAACATTTAGGGAAATAAAATGAAATCAGAGTAGTCAATAGGTTTTGTTTTTCATCCTCGCTAAAGTATTAATTCAGAATGAAGTGAACTTTAAACAAACTTAAACTACTGCTCTCTGTGTTCAGCCTTGTGGATTTTCAATCTAAGTCGTCATGGAGAGTCGTGTAAGAGAGTGACTAGCTGTGACCTTACATGTTCAAATTTAGAGTGCAAATTGAAGCCGGGACTTTACTCTCGTAAATACGTGTACACTGCCTATCACTTTGATTGTGTTCATGTACAAATTTTCATGCATTTCAATTATTTTTTTTTCTCCCCACATAAAGTACTGTGCAAATGTTTTTGGCCACCAAAGGAAATAATTTTTAAAGTTTGTGATGTTGGCTGTTAAATGTTTACGTACTTGCTGGTAAAAAAAATACCACATAACATTTGAATTAGGGTTAGGGTTAGAAATACTGATAAAATAAAAAAAATAACAAGAATTGCTTTTATTTTTAAAAATTAATTTTTAGTAAGAAATCAAGTGTCAGGTCAGGTTGGGAGGCACCTCACCACACAACGAAACAGCTTGGGATCCTGGTTGGCAACCCAAGGGAGACATGCGGTCCAGCCCCACCCTCTGGAAATGACCCTCTATCTGCCACAGTGAGGTGTTATGTGGGTATCCCCTTGGCCTGGTCCAGCCACTCGGGTCCTCAACAAAAGATAGATAGATAGATAGATAGATAGATAGATAGATAGATAGATAGATAGATAGATAGATAGATAGATAGATAGATAGATAGATAGATAGATAGATAGATAGATAGATAGATAGATAGATAGATAGATAGATAGAGTGCATCCGGAAAGTATTCACAGCACATCACTTTTTCCACATTTTGTTATGTTACAGCCTTATTCCAAAATGGATTAAATTCATTTTTTTCCTCAGAATTCTACACACAACACCCCATAATGACAATGTGAAAAAAGTTTACTTGAGGTTTTTGCAAATTTATTAAAAATAAAAAAATTGAGAAAGCACATGTACATAAGTATTCACAGCCTTTGCCATGAAGCTCAAAATTGAGCTCAGGTCCATCCTGTTTCCCCTGATCATCTTTGAGATGTTTCTGCAGCTTCATTGGAGTCCACCTGTGATAAATTCAGTTGACTGGACATGATTTGGAAAGGCACACACCTGTCTATATAAGGTCCCACAGTTGACAGTTCATGTCAGAGCACAAACCAAGCATGAAGTCAAAGGAATTGTCTGTAGACCTCCGAGACAGGATTGTCTCGAGGCACAAATCTGGGGAAGGTTACAGAAAAATTTCTGCTGCTTTGAAGGACCCAATGAGCACAATGGCCTTCATCATCCGTAAGTGGAAGAAGTTCGAAACCACCAGGACTCTTACGGCCATCTAAACTGAGCGATCGGGGGAGAAGGGCCTTAGTCTGGGAGGTGACCAAGAACCCGATGGTCATTCTGTCAGAGCTCCAGAGGTCCTCTGTGGAGAGAGGAGAACCTTCCAGAAGGACAACCATCTCTGCAGCAATCCACCAATCAGGCCTGTATGGTAGAGTGGCCAGAAGGAAGCCACTCCTTAGTAAAAGGCACATGGCAGCCCTCCTGGAGTTTGCCAAAAGGCACCTGAAGGACTCTCAGACCATGAGAAAGAAAATTCTGGTCTGATGAGACAAAGATTGAACTCTTTGGTGTGAATGCCAGGCATCATGTTTGGAGGAAACCAGGCACTGCTCATCACCAGGCCAATACCATCCCTACAGTGAAGCATGGTGGTGGCAGCATCATGCTGTGGGGATGTTTTTCTGTGGCAGGGACTGGGAGACTAGTCAGGATAAAGGGAAAGATGACTGCAGCAATGTACAGAGACATCCTGGATGAAAACCTGCTCCAGAGCACTCTTGACCTCAGACTGGGGCGACGGTTCATCTTTCAGCAGGACAATGACCCTAAGCACACTGCCAAGATATCAAAGGAGTGGCTTCAGGACAACTCTGTGAATGTCCTTGAGTGGACCAGCCAGAGCCCAGACTTGAATTCGATTGAACATCTCTGGAGAGATACAGTAGATAGATAGATAGATAGATAGATAGATAGATAGATAGATAGATAGATAGATAGATAGATAGATAGATAGATAGATAGATAGATAGATAGATAGATAGATAGATAGATAGATAGATAGATACTTTATTAATCCCAAGGGGAAATTCACATACTCCAGCAGCAGCATATTGATAAAAACCAATATTAAATTAAAGAGTGATAACAATGCAGGTATAACAGACAGTAACTTTGTATAATGTTAACGTTTACCACAACCACCCCCCCAACCCCCACCACCACCGGTGGAACTGAGGAGTTGCATAGTGTGGCGGAGGAACGATCTCCTCAGTCTGTCAGTGGAGCAGGATGGTGACAGCAGTCTGTCGCTGAAGCTGCTCCTCTGTCTGGAGATGATTCTGTTTAGTGGATGCAGTGGACTCTCCATGATTGACAGGAGTCTGCTCAGCGCCCATCGCTCTACCACGGATGTCAAACTATCCAGCTCCATGTCTACAATAGAGCCTGCCTTCCTCACCAGTTTGTCCAGGTGTGAGGTGTCCATCTTCTTTATGCTGCCTCCCCAGCACACCACCGCGTAGAAGAGGGCGCTCGCCACAACTGTCTGATAGAACATCTGCAGCATGTTATTGCAGATGTTGAAGGATGCCAGCCTTCTAAGGAAGTATAACCGACTCTGTCCTTTCTTACACAGAGCATCAGTATTGGCAGTCCAGTCCAATTTATCATCCAGCTGCACTCCCAAGTATTTATAGGTCTGCACCCTCTGCACACAGTCACCTCTGATGATCACGGGGTCCATGAGGGGCCTGGGCCTCCTAAAATCCACCACCAGCTTTTTGGTTTTGCTGGTGTTCAGTTGTAGGTGGTTTGAGTAAATGATGTCCCATATGTGCAAATGGGAGACAGCTAAAGGGCCTCAATGAGGGTAATTCCACAACAGACCAGGGGGAGGTTGTAATAAGAGTAATAAGTTTAATATGTCTCTGTACTCTGTCCAAATATATTTTATAAATCTGCCTTTTTCTACTCACATGCACAGTTGACACAGAGCCAAATTTAGGACAGGAGTTCACCATATAAGAACTGCTAGGCAAGCATTATAAGACAAGAGAAACAGAGACAACTGGAAAATGGGTGGTCAAACTGATGACCATTGTTTACTATGTTTGTGTGTCAAAGTCAGCATGAAACTGTATCCTCTTTTGCCTTGTTTGGAATGGCATGATTCACCTAAGTGGACTAAGCACATGAAGAAAGAGTATAAAGCCTTGGCACATCGCCCTGCACACCTTTGAAGCCGACGGACGGATGGGAGATAACGTCATCCGATCCTGAATATCCGTCCACTGCAATGGCAGAAATGGCAGACTATACACATCGGGCCCCCACTCCCAAACTGAGTTCTTTTCATGGCTTCCTTCATGGCGGCCTCTAGTGTCACACTTGGTTCCAGACCAACAAGATTGACGTTATGGAGTGGCCAGCCCAATCTCCGGACCCTAATCCAATAGAAAACTTGTGCGGTGACATCACAAACGAGGCAAAACCAAGAAATGTAGAAGAATTGTGGAATGGAGTCCAGTCATCCTGGGCTGGAATACCTGGGGCCAGAAGTTGGTCGACTCCATGCAACACAGACGTGCAGCCGTTCTCAGAAACAGCCGTTATCCATCCATCCATCCATTTTCCAACCCGCTGAATCCAAACACAGGGTCACGGGGGTCTGCTGGAGCCAATCCCAGCCAACACAGGGCACAAGGCAGGAACCAATCCCGGGCAGGGTGCCAACCCACCGCAGGACACACACAAACACACCCACACACCAAGCACACACTAGGGCCAATTTAGAATCGCCAGTCCACCTAACCAGCATGTCTTTGGACTGTGGGAGGAAACCGGAGTGCCCGGAGGAAACCCACGCAGACACGGGGAGAACATGCAAGCTCCACGCAGGGAGGACCCGGAAAGCGAACCCAGGTCCCCAGATCTCCCAACTGCGAGGCAGCAGCGCTACCCACTAGCGCCACCGTGCCGCCCCATCATGAACATGGATTGCTAAATCAAACGCCTCCCTGGGACATTCATCCTTGTCATCTGTAACTTTTTCGTAAGCTTTTCCTAAAGACTATATATATTCAGACTTTTCTATCAGTACCTATTTTCTGTTATTCTTTGTTCCAGTGGTATTATTATTATTCTTGTAATAAATGCCATGCTACTTTTAACTTTCTATGCTTTGTCTTAATGTCTATAGAGTGATTGAAGTAATAAGTTAGATTTCTTTGAGCACCTGGTGACAGCCAAATTTTTGCCATTATTTCTGTGCTGCGAGGTTTATAAGGCTGAGAGTGAGGGTGCCACTCAAAAGAAGGGACAGTACGAGGAAGAAGAAGGTATTCTTGGCTGATAAATGGCCTATAGTCAAGAGTGCTGAGTCTTTGTATGTTTAAATGTATTCTTGTAGACCAAAAGTAATATTTAGGTCTGAGATATCATTAAAACACTGCGGTGGGTTGGCACCCTGCCGGGGATTGGTTCCTGCCTTGTGCCCTGTGTTGGCTGGGATTGGCTCCAGCAGACCCCCGTGACCCTGTGTTCGGATTCAGCGGGTTGGATAATGGATGGATGGATGGATATCACTAAAACATCGTATGTTGTTCGTGCCGATAATAAGTAAGTCTCTTGAAGTGCTGAGTGACAGGCTGATGTGTGGTTTAAAGTGTTAAGGGTTAATCAGCGTGTGTGTGTCATTCATGGGGCACTGTTGTGGGTAGGGTCTGTGTGTGTGTGTTTATCTATGTGTGTGTGTGTGTTCATTTTAAAGTGCAACAGAAGACCAACCCGATAACGAACCTGACGAGAACATTTACCCTTGAGTAAACAGGTAAAGGGTAAGTAGAGGGAAACACTACGATAATACAAGCTACTATAAGGATTTTGAGCTTCATTCACTTTTTTAAACACACTGCTATTATTATGAGCACAACTGTACTGTTGATAATAAAACCATGAAGCATGTCTTTACATTTTCTGCCAATTTTGATAGAGTTCCTGATTTATCATATTTTCCTAGACCTACACTAGTAATGAATGTTCCAGCATTCAATGTGTTAAGAGACAGATTGAAATGTGGTGCTAAGCATCTGGTACAGTCATCTGGCACCAAAGTGTGTGAAGAAGTGTTAAAAGAAACGATCTTGTTGGGTGCATTCTTACAGAAAAGAAATAAGCAGAAGAGACTGCAGGATGCAAAAGACAATAAAGCCTGGAGTGACAACGGTTGGCTAAAAAATCTTTTCGAGCAAAGAGTCCAAATTTGACATTTTTTTTTTTGCTTCATCGAGTCGGTGAGAGGTGGAGTACGTGGCTGCCTACCTACAGCCTTCTGTGAAGCACGGCCATGGCTGTCTAATGATCTGGGACACATTACAGCCAATATTATAGAAGATCTGGTCAAAGTCAATGGAGTGATGACTGCTTAGAAATATAAAGAGATGTTGATACATCGTGTTGTACCTTTGTGGAAAAACAACGTATTGACAAAAACTTCACCTTTCAGCACAAGAGCAACCTCAAATTCACCGCTGACACAATTAAGACCTACTTAGAAGTGAACGACTGTGGATCGAGCACTAACAGTTATTGGACTGGCCGCCTCCGAGACCTGGCCTCACTGTAAATGAAGCTGTTCAAGACCACGTGGAAAGGTAAAAGAACAGAAAGTCAAAAGCTGACTTAAGGAAAAGGATTAATCACAGGACCCCTTGACAAAAATCGTGCAGAAACCAAATTGGCTCAATATTGCTTTCTAACACTAAATCCATCCATCCATTTTCCAACCCGCTGAATCCGAACACAGGGTCACGGGGGTCTGCTGGAGCCAATCCCAGCCAACACAGGGCACAAGGCAGGAACCAATCTCGGGCAGGGTGCCAACCCACCGCAGGACACACACAAACACACCCACACACCAAGCACACACTAGGGCCAATTTAGAATCGCCAAACCACCTAACCTGCATGTCTTTGGACTGTGGGAGGAAACCGGAGCACCCGGAGGAAACCCACGCAGACATGAGGAGAACATGCAAACTCCACGCAGGGAGGACCCGGGAAGCGAACCCAGGTCCCCAGGTCTCACAACTGTGAGGCAGCAGCGCTACCCACTGCGCCACCGTGCCACCCTAACACTAAATGCCAAATTGTTTTAAAACTGCAAGACATCCTTGTGATTTGTTTTTATTGTATCAGTATGCAAATTCTCTGCTTATGTATCATCTTCATGAGGAAATAAATAACTTCTCAGATGACTTGCTTTTAAAAATATCATTTTTTTTTTTGGTGGTGTGATGGACAGGTGTCCTGGTCGGAGTGGATTCTGCTCCTTTACCTGGCAGGGAGAGCCAGCCTGAAGGAAAGAAGGACATTTATTTCTAAAGCACATTTTCATACAAACAGTGTAGCTCAAAGTGCTTTACATGATGAAGAAAGAGAAAAAAGACAAAATAAATAAGAATTAAAATTAAAAATTAAACAGAATAGAAGTAAGGTCTGATGGACAGGGAGGTGTGACGGGACCTGGCCGGGACGCCCCTTCAACACTGGATCCGGGGGAGCAGCCATGGGATGCACTCTGCATCCCCCGAAACGCAAGGTGGCAGCCCTCCTGGGTTACATCGGGGCCACAGGTGTGGGACTTCAGGACTCAGACCTGTTGGGCTCCATGGCCACCGGAGGAGCTGCATGGCTTAACGTGCCTCTGTGGGCTGGAATGCAGCCACACCCGGAAGTGCAGCTTAATTAGGCCAATTACCACCTGGAGCACTTCCGGGAGGCCTACAAAAAGAGCCTGCAACCATTACTCAGGGGCCAGAGTTGGGAGGTGGAGGACGAAGCTAGACGGGAGGAGTGGTGGTGCCAGAAAAGTGTTTTGTGTTGCCTTAAAGTGCTTTTGGGACTGTGTATTGCCTGTGCGGTTTATGGGGAAGACGTGCCCCACTGGTGAAGAAATATAAAAGTTCTTAGTGTTTTACACGTGCCTCAGTATATACCGTCCATTTCACAGAGGACAGAAATAACAAAAAACAAACTCCAGACGGCTGGAGAAAAATAAAATCTGCAGGGGTTCCAGGCCACAAGACCACCCAGCCCCCTATAGGCATTCTACCTAACAGAAATGACCTCAATTAGTCCTCATGGTATTCAGGGTTCTCATGGAAGAACTTGATGATGATGATCAGGTGGAATTCTGGCCTTTAATCCATCAATGTAAGGACATCACGGTGCTTTGATCAGGTGGTGGTGGTGCAGATCGCCACCACAGAAAACCGGAAAAAGATCAGCAGAGAAAGTAGGGGTTAGTACAGATTTTGGAGCCGCCAGGAATAATAATGATAATTAATTGAATATACAGAGCATCAGGATTAAACTAAGATGAAGCTCTGAGAAAGCCATGTTAAAGTAATGTGTTTACAGCAGTTTTTTAAAGTGCTCCACTGTATTAGCCTGGCGAATTCCTATTGGCAAGCTATTCCAGATTTTAGCTGCACAACAGCAGAAGGCCGCCACACCACTTCTTTTAAATTTAGCTCTTGGAATTCTAAGCAGACATTCATTTGAAGATCTAAAGTTATGATTTGGAGTGTAAGGTGAGAGGCATTCTGAAATATAAGATGGAGCAAGATTATTTAAGGCTTTGTAAACTTTAAGCAATATTTTAAAGTCAATTCTAAATGGCACAGGTAACCAGTGCAATGACGCTAAGAGTGGCGTGATGTGTTCAGATTTTCTTTTCCTAGTTAAGATAATGGCAGCTGCATTCTGCATTCTGTTGTCTGTTTTGGGTGGTCCTGAGAGGAGTGCGTTACAGTAAACTAGTCAATTGTGTAACGGCCGACCCCTTACCCGGCTGGCAGCTACACCTCCAAGCCCTGTGACCTGGATAAATTACTGAGCTGAATCTAAATAACAAGCCGTACCTCTAACAAATAAAAATTTTTCCCCACAATCGACGGTTTAAACAAGCACGCAAAAAACAGATGATATGTAAAAATAGGTAATTAATTATATTAAATGAGCAATAACAAGAAAAAAATGCACAATAAATATATATATATAACCCTCCACCAAAACAACAACACCATATATATATATATATATGTATATATATATATAAACCCTCCCTTGCCCTTGTAACATAACAAACAACACGAATAACAAAAAAAATGAATGAGATACGGAAATGAATATGAACTTGAGTCTGGTCATAAAAACTGTCCTGAATACGGTTGACTGAACTAGCGATAAATGAGTCGTTTGATTTTCACGGAACAAAATGGAGCAGCCTCACCATGAATCCTCGGTGCGTGGTGGATGACGAAGTCCGACCCCGGGGTCTCTCGTGATGAGGGTGTTGAAGTAAGTCCAGCGGATTGAAAAACAAACTGGATGAAAATGCGCAATGTGGAGTACAGCAGGTACAAATGGCTCGTGGTCGTGAAAATGAAAAGTCTCCTGTCCTGTCCTCCCTCTTTCTGTTCCCTCCTGATTACTTAAATAGTCCTGTGATGGATGTAATTGATTAACAGCAAACAGGTGTTTTCCAGGATTAAGGCTGCGGTCTCCTCCCATCATCCGTCCTCCTTTACGGGGACGACATTCACTGACACACAAACAGCAAAAGGGACGATGGAACAAGACGCACGTGGTACTAACATTGACAACACTATTACTACTATGTAGCCCCGCTACAACTGAAAACAAAAGCGTGAACTAATTTCTCAGCATCTTGCAATGTTATAAGAGGTCTAACTTTTGCTATATTTCTTAAGTGAAAAAATGCTGTGCTAGTAATCTGATGGACACCAATGGACATCCACAAGGCATGCTGGGAGTTGCAGTGCCATAGAGCAGCCGCTGTTGGGGTCCCTTTTTTCCACCAGGGAGTAGTGAGAGGAACCGTGTTCTGAGGTTTTTGGGACTTTCAATGGACTTCCATCGGGCTATGCCCTGGCACTAGAAGTACTCTTGCTTCTGAGATAAAGGAAACCGTCCTGCCATATCCAGGTGAGTCGGAGTCAGGAGGAAGTGCCTTTCGGGCGACCTTGTTCAAAGTTAACAAAAAAATAGATATATTATTACTGGATAAAGAAAGAAAATCCGGCCAGTCGAGCCTCCAGATGTATACAGAAAAGTCATACTAGGAACAGATTTGCTTCAGGCAGCTTGAGAGCTCCTCCCACGTTCACGTCTGGGGTCAGAATGAGATGTGACACTACTACTGCAGGTCAGATCAGGTTGAGAAGTATGCACTGGTACAACATGTTGCACAACCACCACATGACAATACAGCTCTGGATCCTGGTTGGCAACACCCGTGGCAGACATGAGCTCCAATTCCACTCTCCAGAAATGACTTTCTATCTGCCACAGCCAGGTGTTACATGGATGTCCCCTTGGCCTATAACAGTCACTTGGATCCTCAACAATTGTCATGCCTGGGCGTCAGAAGACTCCTCTAAGGGCCGGGAAAAGGTACACAATAGCCCACCGAGAAGGGGGGGGTGGGGGGGGGGCTACTGCTGACCTTGTCCTGATCTTCCTCTTCGCTCACAGCTCTGAGAAGACGCCCGGCAAGGGCACTTAACCCCACCCCTTCCGGAAATACTGCTATAAAGGAAGTGCCGGCAAAGAGAAAGATGGTTCTGCCGGGAGACCGGAACGAGCCGCACGCTGGAGCATGTGACTCTCGAAAGGACTGTTTGTTCCGAAAGAGGTTTCTGTACGGGACAGCGCTGAAGCGCTATTTGTGTTACTTTTTTTTTATTTTGTCTGTTCCATCTCGTGACAATTAAAATGGAAGACCCAGTTGGTTTTCCCAACATTCCGACTGTTTCCAGTCTGTCCTTCCACCGCCCGACCACAATATATATATATATATATATATATATATATATATATATATATATATATATATATATATATATATATATATATACAGTATATATACATATTGCATAGTTTACTGTCAAATAAAGCAAAGAGTACGCAACACGTGTTTCACCCTCATTTGGGCTCATCAGGCGTATACACTCTACTGCTCCCCTCTCGGGGAATCGAACCTCAGACGTCAGCGTCAGAGACGAAGCCCCTTTACGCTGTGCCACGGCGAGTAGTTCATTTATTTGACTCAGATTACGAATGCAATGAATGTATATATATATATATATATATATATATATATATATATATATATATATAGATAGATAGATAGATAGATAGATACTGTATATATATTGCACAGTTTACTGTCAAATAAAGCAAAGAGTACGCAACATGTGTTTTGCCCTCATTTGGGCTCATCAGGCATACACACTCTACTGCTCCCCTCTCGGGGAATCGAACCTTGGACGTCAGCGTCAGAAACGAAGCCCCTTTATGCTGCACCATGGCGTGTAGTTCGTTTATTTGACTCAGATTATGAATGTAATGAATATATAGATAGATAGATAGATAGATAGATAGATAGATAGATAGATAGATAGATAGATAGATAGATAGATAGATAGATAGATAAGGAACTGTGTGTAATACAATATGAAAAAACATAAAGATGCTCATACAAATAATAAACCCACATATTATTGTTAAAGTGACAAGTGTTAGACCATTAAAAAGAAACAAATTGAAATAAAAAATATTATAAAGAAATCAAACAAGAACAATAATAATAACTAGAAAATCTATAGTTCAGGGTCAGAGACAAAGGGAGCACCTGCAGCTCTTAATTATCACAAGTCTACGTAAGTCATATTACTCAGCAACCTACATTAAGTTTTACAGAACACTGGAATCTCATATGAATGCATTTCCTCTATGAATTGGCATATTCTGTTTTATAAATATATAGTAATTACAGTGGGTCATTAAGGCAAATTACTGAGAAACATAACTGTAATTGATGTAGTGTACAGAAATGTGCAAAAGCCAATCCACACACTTTAAAATGTATCTGTCATTATCTTATCTGTAGTCAAACTATAATGGGGATTAGATTCAGCCAAGAATTGACTCCACAGTACAATTAATCTGTACATAATTACAAGCAATAAAAATGCCATATATAACCCCCCACATGGCAGTCTCTCATATGACAGAAGCTTCCAACTTGTCTTGGGGAACAATCTAATTAAGAGGAGTCTGACTTGTTTCAGTAAAAAAAAATATATATATATATAATTTGGATCGCAGCTTTCCTTCACTAATTTGGTAATGTGTATGACAGTCATGCCAACACCTGAGAGTGACAATATTTATCTACAGGGATGTATATTTTTAAAACACCCAATAAGTAACTATATCTCCACACGGCAGAAAGACGAGTGGGGTGTTACTGCTAACTGATGCACTTGCAGTGAGACAACATTACACAGTTTTCTATAATAAGATTTTGTGTGTGCCTGAAAATAAGAATATAAGAGTAACACATAGTATTCTTAAACCTACTTAATTCAAAACAAGGGGCTGAGGACCACAGCCTATCGTAGTAACACTGGGGACAAGGCAGGAGCTAAACCTGGACATAGTTTCAGACAAAATAATAATTCTAAGGTTATATTGAAACAGACGGAGCAGGGATTGTGGAGGAGAAGTGAAGAAGAGAGTGCAGGCAGGGTGGAATGAGTGGAGAAGAGTGTCAGGAGTGATTTGTGACAGACTTGTATCAGCAAGAGTGAAAGGGAAGGTCTACAGGACGGTAGTGAGACCAGCTTTGTTATATGGGCTGGAGACGGTGGCACTGACCAGAAAGCAGGAGACAGAGCTGGAGGTGGCAGAGTTAAAGATGCTAAGATTTGCACTGGGTGTGATGAGGATGGACAGGATTAGAAATGAGGACATTAGAGGGTCAGCTCAGGTGGGAGACAAAGTCAGAGAGGCGAGATTATGTTGGTTTGGACATGAGCAGAGGAGAGATGCTGGGTATAATGGGAAAAGGATACTTAGGATAGAGCTGTCATCTAAGAGGAACAGAGAAGGTTTATGGATGTTATGGGAGAGGACATGCCGGTGATGGGAGTGACAGAGGAAGATGATGAGGACAGGAAGAGAGGTGGAAAGATGAAACGCTGAAAGAAGAAGAAAGTTGAAAAAGATGGACTACTGCAATGTCCAGAGATTGTTCCTGTCATGTGTCCTGTGCTTGCTGGGATAGGCTCTGGCCTACCACAGCCCTGCTCAGTATTAAGTTGCCTTTGCAAATGATATGATATGGTATTAGAACATTAGAACCATCCTAGAGGAGAGCAGGCTATTCAGTCCAACAAGCTCACCAGTTCTGTCCACTTAATTCTTCTAAAATAACATCAGGTCGAGTTTTGAAAGTCCCTAAAGTCCTACTGTGTACCACACTACTTGGTCACTTATTCCAAGTGTCTACGGTTCTCTGTGCGAAGAAAAATGTCGGAATGTTTGTGTGAAACTTACCCTTCACAAGTTTCCAACGCTGTCCCCGTGTTCTTCATGAAATCATTTTAAAGTCACCATCTCGATCTACTGGACTAATTTCCTTCATCACTTCAGTCACGTCTCCTCTTAGTCTTCTTTTGCTTAATCTGTAAAGGCTCAGCTCTTTTAATTTTTCCTCATAACTCATCCCATGTAGCCCTGGAGTCAGCCTAGTTGCTCTTCTCTGGACTTTCTCCAGCACTGTTATGTCCTTTTTGTAGCCTGGAGACCAAAACTGCACACACGACTCCAGATGAGGCCTCACCAGTGTGTTATAAAGCTTGAGCAGAACCTCCTTGGGCTTGGACGGATGACACCTCAGCACCACACTAGTTCAGATGGAATGGAACCAGTGGGAGGGTTTTTTATGGTGGCTGGAGTGCCAATTCTGCCACTAACCCCCTGGTTTTTCCCTACAGGTTGGAGGGCCTACATGCAGAGCTGGATGTAGATTAACGTCATACCCAGGACAGAGCAATTGCAGGTTAAGGGCCTTGCTCAAGGGCCCAATCAAAGTAGAGTCACTTTTGTCATTTTGGTATAAATTCTGCAAAAACAAGTTCATTAGCTGTATTTCAAAATATCCCTTACACGGTCTAAGCCATTTTTTATCAAAATCTTATGAACTCATTTGCAAATAAATTGAAAACTCTGTGAACGAGAGCTGTTAAATACTCAAGAGCTAAATATATCGCATGTGTTTTTAATTTACTGAAAACTCACTGCGTGGAGTTAGAATTTCTTTTTTTTTTTTTAACTTTCACGGTCTAAATGTTCAGAAACGGACAACAGTAGGCGGACATGGCACGGTAAACGTGTCTTTGCCAAGGGGTAACATTTCCTATGAGTAATGAGAGATATTCTTTTAAAGAGTCTTGCTTTACACTTTATAATAAAAAGAAGGCATATTAGTAATGATTTTAAAGTAGCCTTTTACTGTGTTATTGTATAACTGCTAGTGGTTGCTAAAATAAGGAAGATGCTCAGACAAGGTGGCATAGATACAGAACCTGTAAGCAGTCTGTTTGCTGAAAATGAATGAAATGCCAGAGGTTCCATCGAGTTAATGCTTCACGCAAAGGTTAAATCATTCAGTACGGAGGACTTTTAAAATCCTGTTTCAGATGACGCGCTCAACTCAAACCCCTGCTGCACTGAGTTTCCAGTCTGAACCTTCCTTCTGGCAATGGCAAGAAATGCTAAAGATAAGCTTTATGGTGCCATTCGGTAGATTCGCTATCACCAACACTTGCACTCCACTCCCACACAGACGTCCTTCATGAAAACTGTGCTTGTAAAATATTCAGTTTCACAATTTTATTATTATTATTATGATTATTGCAATTATTATTTTTATTATTATTATCATTATTATTACCATTTTACTGATTTACCCATCTGCCTATCCTGATACTACAACAGTGAATTTGTATATTAGAAGAAAAAGCAACAGATGGTGAACTGCAAAACAAACATGTACAGGGATTTCAAACAGTTTATTTCAGGAAACAAACACATACATATGCTGAGAAGATTTTTCTGTTCTATCGAGGTTAATTAATGAAATAGTCAAATCCTGGAATTTCAACGTTTCAGGTCATGGATTAAATTCTGACCAGTTATTTATCTAATTTATGATCTTAATTTTTTTTCTTTTCATCCATCCTTCCATTCTCTTCCGCTTATCCGAGGCACTCCACCCTTTTCCGGCTGAGGACCATGGATTTTGTTTTTGGAGGTGCTGATTCCCATCCCAGCCGCTTCACACTCAGCTGTGAACCGATCCAGAGAGAGCTGAAGATCACGGCCTGATGAAGCAAACAGGACAACATCATCTGCAAAAAGCAGTGACCCAATCCTGAGTCCACCAAACCGGACCGCCTCAATGCCCTGGCTGCGCCTAGAAATTCTGTCCATAAAAGTTATGAACAGAATCGGTGACAAAGGGCAGCCCTGACGGAGTCCAACTCTCACTGGAAACGGGTTCGACTTACTGCCGGCAATGCGGACCAAGCTCTGGCACCGATCGTACAGGGACCGAACAGCCCTTATCAGGGGGTCCGTTACCCCATACTCTCGGAGTACTCCCCACAGGATTCCCCGAGGGACATGTTCGAATGCCTTTTCCAAGTCCACAAAACACATGTAGACTGGTTGGGCGAACTCCCATGCACCCTCCGGGACTCTGCTAAGGGTGTAGAGCTGGTCTACTGTTCCGCGACCAGGACGAAAACCACACTGTTCCTCCTGAATCCGAGGTTCGACTATCCGACGGACCCTCCTCTCCAGAACCCCCGAATAGACTTTTCATGGGAGGCTGAGGAGTGTATTCTCACAGTAGTTGGAACACACCCTCCGGTCCCCTTTCTTAAAGAGGGGGACCACCACCCCAGTCTGCCAATCCAGAGGCACTGTGCCCAATGTCCATGCGATGTTGCAGAGACGTGTCAACCAAGACAGCCCTACAACATCCAGAGCCTTGAGTAACTCCGGGCGTATCTCATCCACCCCTGGGGCTCTGCCACCAAGACATTTTTTGACCACCTCGATGACCTCAGTCCCAGAGATGAAGGAGTCTCCAGGCTCTGCTTCCTCATTGGAAGGCATGTTAGTGGGATTGAGGAGGTCTTCAAAGTACTCCCCCCACCAACCCACAACGTCCCGAGTCGAGGTCAGCAGTGCACCATCCCCACCATATACAGTGTTGACAGTGTTTTTTTCTTTTAAGTGTTACTATTCTTTTTCAAACCTTTAGACGTCATATTTCTACTTTGTAGAATACAGCATCCATGAACCTGTGCTAGAATAAGTGGGTTTGGGAAGTGAATAAATCACACGGTGAAGGGAGCACTTTCACGCTGTAATAAATAGACAACACGATTGTCAAGGTTTGGGGTTTCCGGTCCCGTATACTGTACAAAATCAAAAAACACTTGTCAGATAGCTGACTTCTCTTCATAACCAAAAGACATCATCCCTATGCAGAGGGGAACTTTAAATAATGAGGGACCGGAAACTGGTGATTGGAATGCTGGGAGGAACCGAAGTGTCTTATGGGGCCATGACATCATCAGACCAGAGGAAGGGATGGAATGCGGAAGTGGCAGCGGGTGGTTGGTAGAGTCCGGGAAGTGTTAAGGTGGTGTTGCTTCAGCTTTTCTGCAGGAACAAGAGAAAGAAAGGTTAGTACCCCGTCTCCATCCCCTGGCAAGATCCCGTATGCTGCTCATCGGGTCTTTTCGCGGCTCCCTAAGCACGCGTGCGTGACAACGCTAAAACGGTAAAGAGTCTGTAGCTGTATCTTATCCATTTTCCCAAAATCGAGCAGCTACTAAGTTGACAAGGTAGGATCCAGAATAAGTTAAACATGTAACAAAAGAAAATCCAGAATCCAATAAAGTTCATGTTAAAAACGTTAACAAAGATACAAAACAGAACAGTGTCCGCATTTGTCAAGCAGTCTCAGAGTTAAGATAGCAGTCCTAACTGGCTCAGAAATCTCAGACTGATGTAAATTAGGAGTCCGAGATAAAGCATTTCATCAATTTTCCTAATTTAGGAAACTACTCTTAATTGCACCAGGGTTTAGGAGCGCTCTTGAGCTGTCATAGAAGATGCCAGAAGATGGCTTTCAGGCAGAGATTGGCACACACAACGGAATGTTTTAGAAACGCTGGATAACAGTGACCTCATTAAAAGTTAAGGATTTGATAGAGTTGAAATAACATTCGTTAACAAACCTTGTAGATCACATCTATACAGAGCAGCTATGCACTATCAGCGTGTAAAACACAGCTTTTCAATAGCAATGATTTGTGTATGTTACAAAAATACATTTCTAAATCTTCGCACCAATCGTTGAACGCACTTGAGGTAATACGCAAATGAATACATTTTCCCCATCACTCCACATGAGGTAATGTTAAAGTAAGACACACTTAAACAAATCGGCACACACACAAACATCATGGCTTCAAGTTAGGATGAACACACAAGAAGAGATCCTGGTTGGCAACCCCCCAGGCAGACCCGCAGTCCAGATCCACCCTCCAGAAATGACCCTCTATCTGCTGCAGCCAGGTATTATGTGGGCGTCCCCTTGGCCTGGTCCAGCCACTTCGGGTCCTCAATAATGAGAATCCAGTGAGCCTCGGGGAGTTGCGCCACATGGCTATAGTGGCATAACTGACACTCCCTCACAATGCAGGTAATGTGCCTTGTTCAGGACTCCATTCAACACAAAGTTAAATCAGCGGTACCCAAAGATACTTCTTCAATACTGAAGAATTCCAGTCTTCGTCTCAGGTCACTGGATAGCATCCATATCTCGCAACCATATAGCAAGACAGGAAGCACCAGGACTCAAAAGACTTGGACCTTCATCCTTTAGCACAGATATCTGGAGTGCCACACACCCCTTTCCAGCAACCTCATGACCCCCCATGCTCTCCCAGTACTCTAAAACTTCATAGGGAGAGTCACCAGAGATATGAATGTCACTGCCAAGGTAAATAAACCTCTCGATGAGGTCGACTCTCTACAGACAGACACACTGCTGATGGCTGAGCCCAAGAGGTCACTAAAGGCCTTGCTCTTGGTTTTTATTCAGGACACTCGCAAGCCAAGACACTCAGACCCCTCACTCAGTCTCTCGAGAACCTCGATCACAGCCTCCATTAACTCCACGAAGATCACAGCATCATCAGCAAAGTCAAGATCACTGAATCTTTCTTTGCTAACAGATTATTGTTATTATCTTTGTGGTAAAGCCTTAGCATTAGTATCAGAAAACTAACATACATCATCATGATTTCCAAGGAAACCAAAAGACGTCATCATGAGTACCGTTTTGAGGCTTGGGGTGCCCTAAAATCAAGATGTTCATTCATTCTCAAACGTAGCTTCCTACTGCTTGCTGGAAGCAAGAGCTGGACACTTCATAAATACGTCTCGTGTCCAACTCTGAGGTAGGACAAATTCTTATTCTTGTCCGACTTTTAGCACAATTCCTAGGAGTAATTCAGAGACACTTGAGAAATATGGGAACAGTTCGCAAAAAATTCAGGAAAAGGACAATCACAGATATCTATTTATAATCAATATTTCTCTGTAAATAGATTGTAAAGAGGTAGATATTATCATTTGGGCAGAAAATGGGATGCTGCAGTGACACTCCGGTGAGACAGCAGCTTTGAGGCCATATGGGAACACATCTTGGGTTAGACGAGGGCGGTAGCCCGTATGAATGGACACTTAGAGAGATTGATGGAAATGCTGTAGGTTAGAAAGCTGTTAAAGGATTTGAGATTCCGGATAATGTTATGAAGGGAACTCTTACCAGAGGGAGAGAGACAGAGGGGTGTGCATGTGTGAGTGAACGAACCCGG
This sequence comes from Erpetoichthys calabaricus, assembly GCF_900747795.2. Classification (NCBI taxonomy): domain Eukaryota; kingdom Metazoa; phylum Chordata; class Cladistia; order Polypteriformes; family Polypteridae; genus Erpetoichthys; species Erpetoichthys calabaricus. Next base: position 85,287,233 of record NC_041408.2, read on the forward strand.
TAAGAGGAGAGCTCCAGGAAAAGGTAATGTGACACGTGACCAGTGTTATGATGTTGAACTCTAATTGGAGGGGCTGGTAATGTTGGTGGGTGGGATTGGCTGTGGCTTGGAACGTACAAGACCAGCAGGTTTGGAGCTGGAAGGGGTCTTTCCACCATCGATAACTGGACAATAAACTTCTGGGGAGCAGTATTGTTGGGAATAGTCCTAGAAGTCTGAAAAGTGGATTTGCTTTCATAAACATTTTCTCCTTGATTTATTTTGGTTATTTGTTTTTAATGCGTCATAAGGACTGAGCTTATTTGTGGACGACACTGCACTTGCTTTGTTTTGAAGACTTTTTTTGTTATTTCCCTTTTGTACATAAAGAACACTGGCTTCCGTGTCTCTTGGATTCCTCCACCACTGATCCACTTGGGTTTGACTCCAGACACACAGTCTGAGTTGTGCCCGGGTTGCAGGGCACATGGTATTACAAGAATGAGTGCTTAGGACAATGGGAATTACAAGTGTCACATTTGTTAATATAAGTGAATCAAAGCACTACATGACTGAACATGGTGACAAAGTATGTAGTGTACTATATTATGCCTCAGGTTTAGTGACAGCTGCTACATATTCATCTGCTTTGTTGTTAATTAAAATATAGAAGCCACCAGATGAAAGTTAATTGAAATTCAGATGAAAAGACATTTTTGGGGGTTTTATGTACTTATTTCATTAGCCACATATAAACAAAAGACCTGTATGTGTGTGTGTGTATGGAGCAGAACGCTCTGCTCATGCTCAATCATAGCCACTAGATGGCACTTTTCAACTTTTCAGCACTTGCATACACCTCACTATGACAGACCTGTGTGCAGCAAATGCCGCGGCTCAACAAGTGAAATACCCCAGCAATGGAGGTCAAGGCTTGAGGTTTTCACTAAAAAACATTGTCCATTTCAGCGTTTCTCAACCTTTAAGTATTTGCGACCCGAGTTTTCATAACAGTTTTAAAACGCGCCCCGCTAACGTTTTTTTGAAACCCTAATAAAATTTATTCCTATATTTTTTGCTGCCAATTCACCGCTACAAGTTTAAAATTTTCCTACGAATAGCAAAATTACGCCACATATCGCAACATTCGCGCACCCTTTTTTATTACTTCACCCCACAGTTTGAGAACCGCTGGTCTATTTAGAGGTGTTTTCTTGAGACAAAGATTAATAGGACTCATATGCCAGTGATACGCCTAAGATATGGGATGGCCTGTGTCATCTTACGAAAGCCAGTGGGGCAACAAGCACAGGTGGGACCATGTTCTTCACACTGGGTCATTCTTAAGAGTTAGCTGACCCTCTCCAAGTTCACAAATACTGTATAGTAAGACTGCTAGGGTGTCTTCGGGTTGTTTTTACGGAGCTAGTATCTACATAATTGACGTCAGTCAAGACCACCATAATCTGAGACACAATTGTACTGAATCATTATCATTTGCAGGTAATGGAAGCACCATATTGTCTTTGGTGCAATGCAGGGGTGTCGAACTCCAGTCCTGGAGGGCTGCAGTGGGTGCAGGTTTTCATTCTAACCATCTCTTTAATTAGTGATCAGTTTAGATAGATAGATAGATAGATAGATAGATAGATAGATAGATAGATAGATAGATAGATAGATAGATAGATAGATAGATAGATAGATAGATAGATAGATAGATACTTTATTAATCCCAATGGGAAATTCACATTCTTCAGCAGCAGCATACTGATACAATAAATAATATTAAATTAAAGAATGATACCAATGCAGGTGAAAAACAGAAAAACAGACAATAACTATGTATAATGTTGAATGTTAACGTTTACCCCTCTGGGTGGAATTAAAGAGTCGCATAGTTTGAGGGAGAAACGATCTCCTCAATCTGTCAGTGGAGCAGGACAGTGACAGCAGTCTGTCGCTGAAGCTGCTCTTCTGTCTGGAGATGATACTATTAAGTGGATGCAGTGGATTCTCCATAATTGATAGGAGCCTGCTGAGCGCCCTTCGCTCTGCCACAGATGTTAAACTGTCCAGCTCCATGCCAACAATAGAGCTTGCCTTCCTCACTAGTTTGTCCAGACGTGAGGCGTCTTTCCTCTTAATGCTGCCTCCCCAGCACACCACTGCGTAGAAGAGGGCACTCGCCACAACTGTCTGATAGAACATCTGCAGCATCTTATTGCAGATGTTGAAGGACGCCAGCCTTCTAAGGTAGTATAACCGGCTCTGTCCTTTCTTGCACAGCGCATCAGTATTGGCAGTCCAGTCTAATTTATCATCCAGCTGCACTCCCAGATATTTATAGGTCTGCACCATCTGCACACAGTCACCTTTGATGATCACTGGGTCTATGAGGGGTCTGGGCCTCCTAAAATCCACCACCAGCTCTTTGGTTTTACTGGTGTTCAGGTGTAGGTGGTTTGAGTCGCACCATTTAACAAAGTCCTTGATGAGGTTCCTATACTCCTCCTCCAGCCCATTCCTGATGCAGCCCACGATAGCAGTGTCATTAGCGAACTTTTGCACATGGCAGGACTCCGAGTTGTATTGGAAGTCCGATGTATATAGGCTGAACAGGACCGGAGAAAGTACAGTCCCCTGTGGCGCTCCTGTGTTGCTGACCACAATGTCAGACGTGCAGTTCCCAAGACGCACATACTGAGGTCTGTCTTTAAGATAGTCCACGATCCATGCCACTAGGTATGAATCTAATCCCATCTCTGTCAGCTTGTCCCTAAGGAGCAGAGGTTGGATTGTGTTGAAGGCGCTAGAGAAGTCTAGAAACATAATTCTTACAGCACCACTACCTCTGTCCAAGTGAGAGAGGGATCGGTGTAGCATATAGATGATGGCATCCTCTGCTCCCACCTTCTCCTCATATGCAAACTGCAGAGGGTCAAGGGCGTGTTGAACCTGTGGCCTAAGGTAGTGAAGCAGCAGCCTCTCCATGGTCTTCATCACATGTGATGTCAGAGCAACAGGCCGAAAGTCATTCAGCTCACTAGGACGTGATACCTTTGGGATTGGGGTGATACAAGATGTTTTCCAAAGTTTATGCTGCTAATTAACTTTTGCCTTTGTTTTAATTGACGTGACAGACCCCTTTGTTGTTTCTTTATCCTTAATTCGCAGCCAAACAATAATGAGACACGAAACAAGCCACCACATGACCAGCTAACCTGTGCCCATCACACAATAGCAGAAAATAAAGAAAGGTGAAAATCTCAGTAAAACAGAAAATTAACCGTTTTGGAAATGTCTGCTGTAGCAGAATGAAAGCAGCAACAAGCCATGGATTTAAATGACAGGTTTAATTAACAGCAAGAATCAGCATCTCATTAAGAAACTGGTTGGAGTTTGAATCCCCAGTTTGACTGGTCATCTGTTTGCTCGTTTCACATCTCATTTCTGTTTGGCTGTCATTTAATGAAGATAAGAATCAATTCGGGGACTGAATCCTTAAAAACAGGGCTAAAGAAAAGAAGTTAATTAGCAGTGAAAACTGGTCACTTATTACGAAAATGGTTAGAATGAAAACCTGCAGCCACTGCGGCCCTCCAGGCCTGGAGTTTGACACCCTTGGTGTAATGTAAATGGCGAGTGCATGTTGTCAAATGAAAAAAGGTTTGGGGTAGCCGCCGTGTATAACGTAAGTTAAAAAGAAAAGACTGGAGAGATCGTTGTTACACTGAGTTCTAGGCAGAATTGATTTACAGGATACAAAATGGCGGTTCATGGTCGGGCAGAGGGAGTGAGGTCAACAGGGTCAGAACTGGAAATTAGGTCATCGGGCCCGTAACCAGAAGTGAAGTGAACCAGAAGTGACGTCGTCAGAGTTAGGCCGAATTTCCCATAACTGGTTTGCAGAGGAAAGAGAGAATAGGTTAGTGCACTCTGCCACCCCCTGGTCTGGTATGGAATTACCCTCATTCGAGCCCTTTAGCTGCCTCCCATGAGCATGTGTGTGACAATGTACAAGTAGATTTATTCTATGAATAATGGCTTACTAAGTCACGTTTAGGCATCTCGATTTTCTCTTCAATTTGTTTGTAGATCAGTTAAGTGAATTTTTGTGTTCTCTTCCTTGAATTTTTCTTTGAAAAAATAATTTAGCTTACCTAGTACAACTTCTAGCAGCAAGAGAAGTAAGAATGGCAAATAACCACCCTTGTGTCTCTACTGCCATTTCAGTAACTTGTACTCGGGATGCAAAAGAGGAAAATATACAACTGACGTCTCACAGGTTTGAAAGAGCAAATTATTCATTGACTATTCATTAATTCATTAATTGAGGATATACCGAATGTTCCTCAATTTTAATATAAATGACTTTGAAGATCCATCAATTCTTTTAAAACTGGAGTTTGCAAATTTCATAAATTTGTTATGGTGCATTGCATTTGAGATACCTCTATTAAAAAGGCCTTTCTTGGCAAATTAATTTGAAGAATAAGTGTATAACATTTTAACAAAATCGGTTAACTGAGAGCCATGTTGTTTCATGCGGACAGACAGACAGACAAGCAGACAGGATTTGACAATACAGTAATCCCTCACTTATCGTGGGAGATAGGTTCCAAGGCCGACCGCGATAACTGAATTTCCGCGAAGTAGGGACACCATATTTATTTAATTATTTAACGTGTATTTGGACGTTTTTAAACCCTCCCTGTATTGTTTACAACCCACCCTTTACTCTATTAATAACAGGGACAACTGCTAAGCAATATGAAATCAGTAGATAAGTTTACACTTACTGTATAGCGAAGTACACGTAGCAGCTTGTAGGTGGTCATGACGTCATCGACCTTGTTGCAAAGATTCCTAAAGCAGATTCCATCCAGACTACTGCCTTATCACGTCCACTTGCAACTCGTTTTGCGCCCTGGTTAAAGGACACTGCGGCTGTAGATCTTATATGCTTTTCCTCCTTTTTAAATAAAAATAATCGTGGACTCATTGATGCTGTAATGGTGTCCTGCAGCGGTGTAGCTGTTCCCTTCCTTCATATATCCAAAACTTTTACCTTTTCTGCAATCATTTGCATCTTCTGTTGGCGCTTGGACACGGCCCCTGAAGCAGTAGCACGTTAATGCTGAATGAGTGAGATGAGACTTCCTGGTTAATGCAGCACTCCGTCGCTGAGCCAATCAGCAGCACACAGGAACTTAACTGCGTGCTCTGATTGGGTAGCTTCTCAGCCATCCGCCAATAGCATCTCTTGTATGAAATCAACTGGGCAAACCAACTGAGGAAGCAAGTACCAGAAGTAAAAAGACCCATTGTCTGCAGAAACCCGAGAAGCAGCGAAAAATCCGCGTTATATATTTAGATATGCTTACATATAAAATCCGCGAAGTCGTGAATCCGCGAAAAGTGAACCGCGAAGTAGCGAGGGATTACTGTAAATGCTATTGAGATTTTATTTGAACGCATCAAATAAATCAGTTGAAGGAGCATCATTGTTGCACAATTGTTAACATTGTTCCCTCAGAGCTACAGGTTTATGTCCTGTCGATTTTTGTCAAGCGGAGGTGTTGACGGTGGTAATCAGCTGTAAACGGTGACCAAACCCGCCGTTACATTTTAGTTCGACTCTCTTTACTAGAAGGAAAATTAGCTTTGTTGGTTTGACCATGATTCCCTGCACTCCCGTTAGTATTGAAGAGCAAACAACAGCAAAAAAGGCATCAACATCTGGCGAGAGATCGAAGCGAATTCGGAAAGCAAAATACTCCGTGGACGACATTTTGCAAATTATCACTGAATTGGACTCCCACTTGTCAGACTCTGATTTTGATCTAAGTTATCAAAAAGGATCATGAGGTACCAGTGTCAGCTGATCGGTCCCCAGCTGATCATGGTGCTGAACACTTTTTGTGTAGCTGATGCGCCTACGGCAACATTTGCCTGGAATGACCGGAACTTACAATGACTAGAGGTACAAACTAGATTGCGTTGCACTACGACCGCAAAGACAGCTTGCCATGCATTCCTGCCAGCCATCATGCCTCCTGTGAGAGGCTTGAGCCACAAGAGGCTGCAAACTGGCGGCACGCAACCAGAGATGTTGTAACGACTGACCACCTTACCCAGCTGGCAGCTACACTTCCAAGAAATGTGGCCTGGATAAATTACTGAGGCTAATCTATAAATTCCAAGCCGTACCCCTAACAAATAAAATTTTCCCATAATCGGTGGTTTAAGCATAAGCGCAAAAAAGCAGATACAGTAATCTCTCGCTATTTCGCGGTTCACTTTTCGCAGATTCATGACTTCGCGGATTTTATATGTAAGCATATCTAAATATATAACACGGATTTTTCGCTGCTGCGTGGGTTTCTGCGGACAATGGGTCTTTTTACTTCTGGTATTTGCTTCCTCAGTTGGTTTGCCCAGTTGATTTCATACAAGAAATGCTATTGGCAGATGGCTGAGAAGCTACCCAATCAGAGCACGCAGTTAAGTTCCTGTGTGCTGCTGATTGGCTCAGCAACGGAGTGCTGCATTAACCAGGAAGTCTCATCTCACTCATTCAGTATTAACGTGCTCTTGCTACTGCATTCAGGGGATTCACCTTCATCGTCATCATTTTACTGCGCAGCATATTCATCACCATCATCACGTCATATATAGCTACGTGTACTTCGCTATACAGTAAGTGTAAACTTATCTACAGATTTCATATTGCTTAGCAGTTGTCCCTGTTATTAATAGAGTAAAGGGTGGGTTGTAAACAATACATGGAGGGTTTAAAAATGTCCAAATGCACGTTAAATAATTAAATAAATATGGTGTCCCTACTTCGCAGAAATTCAATTATCGCGGTCGGCCTTGGAACCTATCTCCCGCGATAAGTGAGGGATTACTGTATGTAAAAATAAGTGGATAAATATATTAAATGTAACAACAACAAAAAATGCAAATTTCAACCGTAGAAAATAAGTATATATAGAGATATGTATATCCCTCCACCAAACTAACAACGTGACAACGCCATATATACAATAACAAACCCTCCCTCATCCCAGTAACATATAACAAACACAAAACACGAATAACAATGAATGAATATGGAAATGACAATGATAGTGAACTTGAGTCCGAGTATACAACTGTCCTGAATGCGGATGACTGGTCAACAGATAAGTGATGTGTTTGTATTTCCCGGAAAAAATGGAGCAACCTCACCGTGAATCCTCGGTTTGTGGTGGATGATGTAGTCCAACTCCGGGGTCTCTGGTGATGATTGATTTGAAGCAAGTCCGGCGGAATGAAAAACAAACTGGTTATAAAAGCGCGATGTGGAAAAGTGGAAAGTTGGTACGTTGTTGTGAAAATGTAAGCTCTCTCTTTCTCCTCTCTTCTCCCTGTTCTCTCCTGATTGTTTATATAGTACTGAGCCGGATGTAATTGATTGATTGTAAACAGGGGCTTTCCATCTTGGGGCTGTGGTCTCCTTCCTCATCCGTCCCCTCTGAATTTACGGGGACAACATTCACTGATGCACACATGATAAACAGCAAACGGGACGATGGAAACAAAACGCACTCAGCACAAACATTGACAACACTATTAGCCCCACTACAATGTTTTATGTTGATTTATGTGTGAAACGATTGCTTTGTGTGCTTTGCAGAAAACTGCGTTTTTTGGAAAAAATATAATTTGTATGATCTTTCCATGGCTGCATGGATTTTCCTTTAGGGGCTCATTGCTATTAATGGTCTGTTACGGGGGTGAGTGTAGGTGCGACTGTACCCTGAGATGCGGTGGCATCCCTCCTTGTTGCTCACCCAACTTTGGCTCCCCCTCATCCTAAAATTGGATAAAGCAGCTGAAATAAGTGAATGATATTAATCCAAAATGTAATAAAATGGTAAAATAAGGTCATATAGTCACAGTCGCTGGATGCCACCGAACTCGCTGCTCACTTCAACCTCAGTTAGCATCATTTGCTATTTTTATTTGGAGAGGCAAACCACGTTTTGATTTTTTTTGTTTAGCAGTGAATGCAAAAAATTTAAATGTTTTTATTACTGTGCAACTTACGTTAAGTATCAAATTCATTTGGTGATGAAGACTGTAACAATTCTTTAACGAGGAATAGAAAAAAATATGTTATGGCTCCAAACTACTACACACGAGGATGACTTTAAGTGGTAAGCAGAGTTAATATTCCTTTTTTCTTTCTGAAATAAAAGCTCCAGTCTCCTGCTTTTTCACATGATATTAAAGAAAGTAACAAGATCAAAAAAGCCCAATGCATCCTCAGACTGATTAGCAGCAAATCTTTGCAATATTTTCACTTTTGACTTTGATATTCTTTTGTCTTAATTGGATTTTTAATGACACCTTTCTTTTCTTCTATCTACATTTTCTATTATTTTGATGTGCATTATTAATATTTACTTTCAACAAATGGAAACTAGTATAATCTGAAGATCTAAAGCACAGCTCTGAATTGATATTTGATGAGCGGATCGATATTTCTGAATGTCACCCAATTTGCTAAAACATTTAGGTGTTCTAATCTATTGAACCATAGCCACCGCTGAGAATGTGATGGCAAAAGGGAAACTGCAAAAAGTAAAAAATGCACCTGTCAGCTGTAGCTTGGGATCAGCCTGACTTCAGCAGGAGTGTTTGGATTTGATCTCGGCTACAGTTTTCATCTGATGATCCTGAAAGCCAAGGAAAAGTGTAGGAATAACAGATAGGTTTGCGGTTAAGGTTGGATTACCTCAAGGATCATCAATAAGCTCATATTTATTTCACTCAAATCATGGATGTTATTACTGGGGGAATAATAGTTCAGGATCCATGGTGTATACTCTTTACAAATGACATTGTGCATTGTGGAACCACTCAGAAAAATGTGAAAAGGAGCCTGGGGCAGTGGAGAAGAGCTATGGTGGATAGAGACATTAAGATTAGTTAGAAAAAGAAAGAATACTGTGTCTAAGATTTAAGAAACAAGAACATGATGAAGAAGTTAACCTTGAAGGCTTGAAGGGGTAGAAAACTCGAAATGTTTCGGATCAACAGTAACAGATCATAGAGGGCTGGAAATAGAAATAAACCAATGCATGTGTGACAGATGGTCAGGAGCCTTTCCCATTGTAATAGAAGGACTAGGGTAGCAGATATACAGAGGGCACTGCCTACCCTGGAGTGCTGGATGGCAACCCCCCGGGGTTGTAGTGGCACCTCTGATCCTCACAAGATTCCATGGGATTTGGAGTCTGGCACAGCCCTGTTGGGTTCTGTGGGAGCCACTAGGGGGAGCTGTAGAGCCCTACTTTTGGGGGTTTGCTAACTAGCCACCTGGAGGACTCCCTGGTGCAGCTTAAGAGGAGCAATCAGCCTTCAATCCAGGAGCCAGAGTTGGGAAGAAGAATAGCTTGACAAAGGAAGAATGGAAGTAGAGACTGAAGGAGGACAAAGTCAGGGGAAGAAAGACACGAAATATTGTTTTGTTGCTCTGCTTTGTACGGTGCTTGGTGCTGGTGGGTCATGAAAGGAAAAGCATTTCCCACTGAAATTAAGAAGTGTGTGTTGCTGCACTTGTGCCTGATGCCTGTCTGTGCCGGGTTTGTGAAGTTGGTGTACCCCCTGGTGGCCACACATGCAATCAGGTTGGAAAAACTGGGAAAAAAGGTATTGGGAGCATTATGTGACCGAAGAATTAGTGCAAGAGTGGAATGTTGTTTTTACTTTCCCCTATTGTATTATTAATGTGTAGCCTTTGTCAGAATGCCTCAAATCTCACAGACTTACCACTGTTTATAAGGTATTGTACCATAAAACCTCTCCCCACCTTCCCTTCTACATTTATAACCTCAGGCAATTACATGGAGTAAAAGACAAGCAGGAGTTAAGTTGCAATTTAAATAATGTATTATTGATAATATTCATAAATAATAAAAATATGCAAAGTACATTTGAATATTGGCAACCATACAACCTGATAAATGCTGATGTGCAGTTTCAAGTGGCACACAAATTTGTTAGTTACTTAAAATGTCTCTACCTAAGGCATCATTTGTGGTTAGCTTTCTTCAGAACAGGCCGCATGCCTGTCTCGATATGGCTGCCGAGCTGTGCTCTTCATTGTGTTGTCCTTTTCAGTTCATGGTGTGTGAGATGGTCTTTCATCATTTGATTAGAGAGATAGGTAGGGATGGGTAAAGAAAGCAAATTGATAGATTTTCTGTCCATCCCCTACAGCCAATAGGGCATCATGGTACTTAAAGGCTTCTGATACAAGCCAATTCCAAACAGTCATACTTCAGACCAATGGGGCAGAATACCTTCACACCTGCCCCCAAAACCATGTGTTAAGGTGATGCTTGCCAGCTAGGCTGTCTGGTTTTCCTGTGAGGGTTGATTGAGAGACTCCAGCAGAGAATCACTTGCCAAACTTGCTTGAGGCACTTCCCTCCAACCCTGTCGTAAAATTCACTATCCTGACTTAGTCCTAGGTGGTAAACATGAATGCTCCTCATGAATGAAATAATAATATTACATTGCTTTGCCTAATTTACAAATAAAGACATACAAAATATTGATCAACTTGTATGCAAAATTTCACACCACAACAAATGTAAAATGTATAAAACACTGGTCAGACCAGCACTGTTGTAAGGATCAGAAACCTGGGCAATTAGAAAAGGTACAGGGAAAGGAAAATGGATGCTGCAGAAATTAATATGTTGAGATAGATGTGTGGAATATCAAAGCTTGAGAAGATCGGGAAGGAGAGAATCAGAGGTACAGATAACATCTGGGAAATGTATAAGAAAATTCAGGAAAGAAGGTTAAAGTGGTACAGGCATTTTGTAGCAATGCTACTATTAGTTAGAACTGCATCTCCCAGCAGTCCCTGCAGGGGCTTTTGGAATCAAAGGTGTCAGAGGAGTTTAAAAGGAGGGCAGGTGGCCAAAGGAAAAGAAAAAAGTTGTTTTTTTGTTGTTGTATTTTGTGTTTCGCTACTTGTCGAACTGCCTTCTGTTAAGCCATAGTTAATCGCTGTGTCCTGGATTGTATTCGTTGTTGGGGTCTGGATCGTCTGTATACCTGTGTGCTGAGGACTGTTGGTGGATTCATGACTTTCCTGCAAGTAAAACAGCGCTCCTGAACCATCCATCTGTCTTCACCCTTACAGTGTGTACCGGTAGGACTGTTTTTTTCATACCCTTTCAACATACAGATCTCTGGACTCACTGCCGTCATATCTTATTACATGCGGTTTGGTATTCCATGGACTTTGCTGTGTGGTGTTTGTGTTTATATGTTTAATGTAATATCGCCGTAGGGGTACAGGGGTGGTATTATTGTTTTCATTTATATAATTTAAATTCATTATATTCTTTAATTCCTGTTAGTTCCCAATGTGCTGTATTTTGTCTCTGTGTGTGAGTGTGTGTGGGTCGAGCCAAGGCTGGGAACGTCCCTGGGATCCACTATAAAAATAAATAAATCACCGTCATCTTCACAGTGTGAATCTTAGTGGCACCGGACCGCTACAATGTAATGGTAGGAGAGGTAAAGAACATGGGAAGAAGAATCATGAATAGGAAGGTGTCAGGACAGAGAACTAGATGACCAAAGAGAAAGGGGAAGGACTGTTTGAAAGGGGATCTGAGGGTTACAAGCGTAATATAGAAGAGAGAATCTAGTCAAATATAGAGACTCCACATGAAAGTGGGAAGAGCTTTAGAAGAAGAAGAAACTGAATTCCAAGAGTCCTTTTTTAGTACAACATTGAGATGTGAAGGAATCATATTGCTGTCATCATTATCATATTTATTTTCTTTCATCTCCTGGTGAGGGTTGTGATAGTAACATGCTGAGGTCGGCTTGAACAGGTCTCCCCATCCTTAGTGTCTGCCACTTTCTCCCAGGACATTCAATACTTGTAATCCAGCCATTGATGAATTGGTGCTGACAGCTGATGTGTACAGTTTTGTAATAAACCCGTGTGCCACTTGTCATTTACAAATATTTGCATATCCACATAAATATGCCAATATGGTTGTAAATGTTTAAACAATTTCTACAAAAAAAAGTTTCTTCTTTATTTGTTACTGACCTTCAGTAATAGGGTGTTGTACCATGTTAGACATTATGGATGCAATTAGAAGTGAAACAAAATGACACCTTTTATTGGCTAACTGAACTGATTGCATTACGCAAGCTTTCAAGGCAACTCAAGCACCTTCTTCAGGCAAGATGTAATCATCTGATTCACCTGAAAAAGGGGTCGGAGTTGCCTCGAAAGCTTGCATATTGTAATCGGTTCACTTAGCCAATAAAATATTGCTTGATTTCTCACTGACCTTCAAAAAGGCCAATAAGAAAAGACCCTCTCAACGACCCTTTGGCGCAACTTATATACTGTACATTTCTGTTCTTGGCAAAAAAGAAACCAAATCTCTGCCTTTAAACCTTTAGCTTAAGTAATCCAAACTGTGGTGTGGTTGTCACATAAAATGGTGTGAAAAGATCAGACTTGACACACTTGAAAAAGGTTTGGGGCAGCCACCCGTATATTATCTCTGGCTGCAATGGGTTTGGTTTTAGACAGAAGTGTCTCTGTTGGAGTCCAGACATGAAGTGATGAAGGTCTGTAAAGATGGCGGTTTTAAGTAGTCAGACCGGAAGTGGTGTAGGGGAACCAGAAGTGACCTTCTTCTGATGTAAGTTGAGGTGTTGGAACCAGAAGTTACATCATCCTAGGCACCAGAACCGGAAGTGACGCCATCAACGTTGAGTCAGACAGGTTTTCCCGCGGCTGGTCTGCAGAGCTAACAGGAGTAGGTTTAGTGCACTCCGCCAACCCCTGGCCTGGCATGGAATTACCTTCATTTGGTCCATACAATGTCCTCCTACTCACACGTGTGTGACAATGGATTGGCCTCTCCTACACTTCACCACCCCAACTGGGCCAGAGGAGACTCTAAGGGGGCAGGCCAACACCAACAGCTGTATTTCATTCCAAGCCCTTTTCATTACCTCGTAACCAAATTCTCACACTTTGTCATCAAAGCAGATAATTGGAATATGGTATTCCTGCACGGAGCCTAAACATTACAGTAAATCCAAAATTCAGCAGCCAGGAGGTAGGATCAAGCATGAGCCAAAGAAATCTCTCAGTCCAAAAAACTTATAAAGGTTTATTGAAAATTCAAAGCAAACAGTACCCACGAGAACAGCGAAAAGTTGTTACACACATAGAAAAAAGGCAAAAAATGCGGAAAAAACTTATTCTTGTTAAACATCAATTATTTCTACAATTAAGGATGAGTTATTTCTCTGTGCTGTCCTTCACATTCAGTACGTTCTAAACGTGCAATTCTGCACATACAGCAGAGCACGTTAAGGCCCGGTTTGAAACCGTGTGCCCTACATGACTTACATATGGCAGGGCAAGTCACTAACTGAGACAAATCTGCAATCAGGGAGACAAGAAATAGTCAGAATATACCAATTCAGTTGAGTCTGTGGGGGTTATAACAACCTCCCATAGATTACGCACTAATATACAGGCAAACATTTAATATAACTTAAATAACTAGCAAATGGCTCTTACACCATATTTAACATCTTTGGGAGCACATTACTCCTACTCTTCAACAATTACATTGGTTACCTATCCTTTTTTACATTCAATTCAGACTTCTCCTCCTAGTTTTTAAGACCCTTCACAGTCTGTCCCCACCTTATCGGTTTTTCTTACTGAACACGCTCACTTCGCTCTTCCGATTCTCTTCTGTTAACCGTCCCATTGTGCAGATTGCCTACTAAGGGTGATGCAGCTTTTAGTGTATCGGGCCCACAGTTATGGAGTGCTGTGCCTTTGGAGCTGCATATTGTAACTCATTTTCTGTTTTCAAAACTAGAATCCCTGAAGCCTACGAAAAAAGTCGGAAATTCCTTCACACCTCTCGTCATCAGCGTCTTTGTCTTGCAAATGTGTCAATCAGCACTGGCAGCGATCAGCCAGCTCACTCATCCCCTCATGAAGGCAGCTGAAGTCAACTCAGCTGCTGAAGTCTCTTTATCTGACATTGAGGTGTTTGAAATTGTATAGGTTGAATAATGTATCATTATTTGGAATACATACATTTCATGTGTGTTCCCTGTCTACAACGCTCTGTGTAAATGTAGGATGACAAGAAATGAGAGGTAAGAAATGTTGAACACATAGGTAGAGCAGAAAATTACTTACTGTATGCAATATAAACAAAATGCAGACCTGAAGTGTATAATGTGTGAAGACTGAAGTCCAAATATCAAATAAACACTTTCACAAAAGGTATAACAAAACAAGTGCACTTTTGTTCAAGAATATAACCAAAGAAAAAGAAAGTATTCAAAGTACATGTTGCTGTCAGTGAGTAAAAACTGAAGCTCAAATATCAATTGACAGAAAGTGGACTGAGTGATTGGCTGGAGCAGAGGTAAGAACTGCTGCCTCCTAATCAAGAGGTTGTGGGTTTGAGCACAGAGTCTCCCCATTTTGAGTAATGAACTGCTATTATTATTACTATTACATAATAAAAACATCTTTTTTTCGTAGGCTTCAGGGATTCCAGAGATTAAATCTAAACTTAAAACGTAATATTTTAATTCTTTCAGGGCTGATGTCGACTTTTGTCAAAAGGAGGAGTTGACGATGATAATCGACTGTAAACTGTGACAAAACCACCCGTTATGTTTTAGTTGGACTCTAGTTGCTAGAAGGAAAGTTAGATTCATTGGTATGACCGAGATTTCCTGCACTCGCATGAGTAGCAAGGTGCAAACAACGGCAGAAATGGCACTGACATCTGGCGAGAGATCAAAGCGAATGTGTAAAGCAAAATACTCAGTGGACAACGTTTTGCCTATTATCTCTGAACTGGACTATGACTTGTCGGACTGAGATTTTGATACAAGTGATTGAAAACGAATGTGAGGTAAAAGCTTCAGCTGATTGGTCCCCAGCTAATCGTTGTACTGACATTATTCGCCAGGGAGGACTGACACTTAACAATGATAAAAGGTAGAAACCAGATTGCAATGCACTGTGACTTTATCCCAGCCACGCAAAGACAGCCTGATGCACATTCTTGGCAAACTGGCAGCCACAGCATGCAGCAACAGATGTTTTATGTTGATTTCTGTGTGAAACCATTGTTTTTTGGAAAAAATATTCAGCCCTCAAAGAGTTAATATTGCTTTTTGTTGATTTTGTTAACCATGTATACATATTGGACTGTTTAATGATATGTTTTAATATTTTATACTATAAGAACATGGACACAAATAGATGAACATACACAGTTTTGGTCCACAATAGAAATAAAATCCTGCAGCACTTCTTTATATTCCATGTTTTGCACCCCAATAAATGCAAGTTATCGCCAATATACTAACAACCCAATTGTGCTTCACTCACTCAGAATATGGAACCAATGTAGGAAGTATTTTAAGTTAGAGAAGCTTTTATCTGTGGCACCTCTGCACAAGAAGTACCTTTTTCTACCCTCTCAAACGTACATGGTTTTTAATGTCTAATAACATTATTTTTATATAGTTCTTTTCTCACTACTCAAAGCGCTCTCCACACAGGGAGGACCCGGGAAGCGAACCCACAATCTCCTTACTGCAAAGCAGCAGCACTACCACTGGGCCACCTAATATGTCCGGAAAATGTCTGGAAAACATTCGTGATTAAATCATTTAGAGATCTGTACATTGACAATGTCTTTTCATCCTACGAACAATTACACTCCAAATGTAACTTTCCAGCAACACATTTCTTTCACTACCTTCAAATTAGAAACTTTGTTAAACAGAACCTGCCCAATTTTCCTCACCTCCCACCTACCTCTATACCAGAAAAAATATTGATCACTCTCGAGGACTCAGATAGCATTTCTGTAATATATCAAAACATTTTACAGTTCCTCTGTTTCAAAGATCCAAGAGAACATTGGGAAAAGGATCTCTCACTGAAAATTTCAGAAAAGGAGTGGAGAGTAGCAATGAATAGAATTCACTCGAGCTCCATATGCACAAAGTATAGAATTATTCAACTCAAAATTATATATCAAGTGCATCTCTCTCATTTAAAATTGTCCAAAATGTTTCCAGAGCCAAGATCCAACCTGCAAACGTTGCAATCAAGTTCCGGCCTCACTGGGCCACATGTTTTGGGCCTGCACCAAATTAACATCATTTTGGACCAAAATCTTTCAATGCCTCTCAGATAGCTTGGGCGTCACAATCCCTCCTAATCTACTAATAGATGTGTTTGGGGGATTCACAAATGGGCTTAAAGTGGACAAGGACAAACAAACTGGAATTGCCTTTACTTCACTACTGGCATGTAGACTTATCATAATTATAATAATACTTTATTTAGGCAGTGAAATTCATCTTTTCGCATAACCCTTGGGGTCAGAGCGCAGGATCAGGCATTGTACAGCACCCCTGGAGCAATTGAAGGTTAAGGGCCTTGCTCAAGGGCCTAGCAGAGTAGCATCTCTTTTGGCAGTGACTGGGATTCAAAACGCCAACCTTCGGGATGCCAGCGCAGATCCTTAGCCTCAGAGCCACCGCTCCACCCCACTCTCAATCAGCTGGAAGAATGCTAACTCTCCTATTCTCTCTGTGGGTAACTGATGTTCTATACTATTTGAAACTGGAAAAAATCAAATTCACATTTAGAGGATCTGTACACAACTTTTTCAAAGCCTGGCAGGGTCTAATCAATAACATTTTAGAATAAGCATTTAAATTGAGGAAGCAGGTTCTCTCCCCTCTTTTACTCCATTTATCTTTATTCATTTATTAATTTATCTATTTACTTATTTTTACCAGCATAAAGTTTTACACTGCTGACCTCTCTTTCTCAGGGGTGGGGGTTGATTTGTTTCAAATTTTATTTTTTTGTAAAACTTGAGTTATTTCTATAGAATGTTTTTTGATTTTAATAAAATCAATAAAATTATATATATAAAACAATATTTTATACTAATGTACAGCATCCTGGAGAATTTTCAAAGGTGCTTTTAATAAATGCATTATTAAGATTATTACTCATAATGAAGTGGAGAATGCATGCTGCACATCTGTAACCCCACCTCCCCACATTTAAGCACTAAACAAATATACAATGAGCATAAAACGTAGAATAAATTGCAGAGCCACTGTGCTATCAGACGTGTTAGAGACCCGGTGAGAGGACTTTCCGGTGCTTAGCAGAATTCATAAAAAAATAAAATGAAAATTAAAATCTGCCTGTTTTGAGTTGTCGCAGTTTGGCCCGATTTCTGTGTAAATGTTTAAACATTTCGAATTCTTTAGCTAAAATGTCTTTGATTTTAACATCACTACTTCTGGACCTGCAAGCAGTCTTCATTTCACCCAATGTCTCCAGAGATGCTGCCCCTCGACCTGCCATTTCACAATGAGCACATGCTGTAAGGTTCAATGCAGCATCACGACGGCAAAGCAAAGGCGGTAGCTCAGATACAGATTGAAGAAAAAAGAAAAAGAAAGCCTGTCGCGTGGCTACTGATTGGCCCACAGCCACAAAGTCGGAGGAGTGTGCGGGGACTGGCTCCATCTTTCTTCATTACCTTCACTAACACCACTTGACAGCTGCCAATGTCTAAGAAGCACCTTGACATATTTCATTTTTATATTAGTGACTTGTCAATAGAATCCCCATAACAATGAATTGGATTAATGGCATTCCAAATGTATTTATAATTTAAGAACTGATATTCTGTGGTTCAACAAGTGTGTGTTCAATCAGCCTGCTTGTCACATTTCCCTCTTTAATTGTGAAGTTTTCGCCACCTATACTTACAAACGTTGGAAGCAGTACCCTCCTTGTCATGGTTTCTCCGTATCATATCCATATTTTACAACGATATTGATCAAGAATGGCCGCTCTTACACAATCAACTTTCCATTCATTCTTCAAAGGCTACCCCTCATGACAGGACTGGTCACCACATTCCTCACATTTTCATTATCACGCATTTTGAGCTAAAATGACAGCTGTTGAAATTAATGACAGCTTTATATCTTATTGTGTGGATAGGGTATCCTGGGCTTTCGCTGTATTATGCATTATTTAGAGACTCATAAAATAGCAGGAAGAAAAATTACAGATTTCTCTTCAAATGTTGGTTAGAGGAAGTGGCCAAACAAAATTTAAAGGAATACATCTATTTTTATGTACCTTTTCTTTCTCCTTTGCTACAGTTAAATTGAACTGGCCACGCAATAAACGATCGATGATAGCTGTCATGCACATGCGTCGGAGGACCTCCTCACAGGCTCAGTCGAGGTATGTGATAACCTGCCAGGACAAGTGGGGGCGCTGCTGCTAACACTGTTTTCTCCTTCCTTTCCCACAGTTCTGAAATGCCGTCCAGTGATTAGCCCCACACCTTCTGATCTCGCCACCATAAGATCCCGGGCGTCCCGTAAAGGAGGTGTCACATTTTGGTCAGAGCAACCCACAAGACGAAACGCCACTGAAATAGACTACTCACGGTCCTCTTGTTGAATCCCATAAGCAGAACGTGCACTAAGGAGCATTACCTTTTCAGCTCTTTTTTTTGTTTTGTGTCTCTGGGACGATTAAAGGGATGGCACCCCAAACTTTCTTGCTGCAAATCCTGAGCTGTCATTACCACCCCCGGCCACAGAGCTCAGCCTCAATGCTCTAACTGATACTTTAGCAATGGCTGAAGCCAAGAAGAAAAAAAGGAGAGGACAGGATTTCTGTAGAGATGTGAAACTAATTTCAGCAAAACATCTGCAAACATGGAACAAAAAACAAAAACTTACATAAAGCATATTCAATACGAAAAAAATGGAAATCTCTCTCTATATAAAATCCAACGTCTGTCTGTCTGTCCGCTTTTCACACGAGAACTACTTAACGGATTTAGATCGGGTTTTTTTCCATAATTTGCTTGAACATTCCGGTTGATTTCTCTCATCGCGCTAAGTATCATGGTTCGCTTGCGGTACCGATGTATTTGTGCGAATCTGAGAGAGAGGCAGCTGGCCGCGGGGAGCCAGACAGGGCCCTCCTCACTCATGCGCCAGCCTCAGGGCGTATCTTACATCCACTTAGCTAGCAAACGAGAGAACTACTTAACGGATTTAGATCGGGTTTTTTTCCATAATTTGCTTGAACATTCCGGTTGATTTCTCTCATCGCGCTAAGTATCATGGTTCGCTTGCGGTACCGATGTATTTGTGCGAATCTGAGAGAGAGGCAGCTGGCCGCGGGGAGCCAGACAGGGCCCTCCTCACTCATGTGCCAGCCTCAGGGCGTATCTTACATCCACTTAGCTAGCAAATGAGAGAACTACTTAACGGATTTAGACCGGGTTTTTTTCTATAATTTGCTTGAACATTCCAGTTGATTTTGCGACTTTTCTCATCGCGCTAAGTATCATGGTTCGCTTGCAGTATCAATTTTTTTGTGTGAATCCGGGAGACATGCAGCGGTCTGAAGGGAGGGGGCTGGGGCCATCCTCAGTCACACGCCAGCCTCAGGGCGTATTCCTTACCTCCGCTTAGCTAGCGAACGAGAGAACTACTTAACGAATTTAGATTGGGTTTTTTTCTATAATTTGCTTGAACATTTCGGTTGATTTTGCAATTTCTATCATCACGCTAAGAATCACAGTTCACGAGCAAGAGAAATATATTTGTGCTAATCTGAGATAGAGGGTTTGGCAGAGGGAGGGGGAAGCTTGATGTCAGGAGTAGGGAGCCGGGCAGGGCCCTCCTCACTGTCCTGTTTCACTACTACGCGGGCAGAGCTGCGGGGGACGGCTAGTGATTAACAAAGAAGCAGGCTTCTCAAAGGGGCCAATTGTAAATAATAAAGAAAATACAAAAGTTTTCCATAAATGGTGTTAGACCATTTTATATAGAAAGAGCATTAAGACAGTGGTCACAAGAACAGCCCCTTCAGCCCAACAAGCTCATCCATCTTGTTCACCGAGACTGTCTGTTTGCTTTAACTGAAAAGGTTCAGCTCCTTCAGTCTCTCCTCATAGCTCATACACCTCAGTCCCGAAATCCACCTTGTCGCTCTCCTCTGGACTCTCTCTAGTGCTGCCTCATCTTATTGTAGAAAAAAGACAAATGGACCATATACTGTATGTTGTGAACTGGGGTCTTCTTTACAAACAGAGTCCCAAAATGGGTCTCAAAATGCCCACTAGAGAGGGAAAACAACAACAGCATTTATTTATATAGAACATTTTCATGTAAAAATGTAGTTCAAAGTGCTTCACAAATTGAAATAAAAAGGAAGTTGATATATAAAACATAAACAAGCATGATTTGGCAATACTATTATATAGTATGTAACAAAGAAAAGGTAAAGTAGGATGGCCAGATGGACAAACAAAAGAAAAACTTCAGTCAGGCTGGAGAAAAAAAAAATCTGCAGGGGTTCCAAGGGCAATGCCCTCTCTGGGCATTCTACCTAACATTAATGGCCTAATCAGTCCTCATGGTTTACAGGATTAACATGGAAGAAATTGATGATGATGCTCATGTGGATATCAGGGACACCCACCATTCAGTCTATAAATGCAGGGGGCAGCATGCTACCTTGATCCGGTGGTGGTGGCGCACCACAGAAGAACCGGAAAAGACAGCAGAGAATAATACAGATTAGTAGGGAATTGCAGAACCCAGAGGAAAATGATAATTCAATGCCCATATAGTGTAATAGGGCTACAACTAAAATGTAGTTATGAAAAAGCCATTTTAAAATAATGGGTTTTTAGCAATTGTTCAGTATTATTAGCCTGGCAAATTTCTATTCGAAAATCTGTTCAGGGAAAAAAAAAACATAAAACCCTGGGTAGTCACAAAAAACAAGAAACATGGAAATCTTTATTAACTAATTAATTCATAACTAATAAATAAATTATAAAAAAAATCTCTGAGGATCATTAAAGACACAGGAGACAATACCTTCAAATCTGGCCATCCAAATAGCAATCACATTCCCAATACGAAATCAAACAAGCAAATTCCAAAAGCAGAGTAAAAGGTAAAAAAAAAAAAATCCAGAAGATTAGTAATAAAAAATAGCAAAATAACACAGGGACACTCACCAACCACCAAGTGCATTCAATGGACGAGGAGGGACTGCATTACCATGAGCTCTTATAGGGCTGGGAGCCGTCCATCAACTGTGATTGGCAGGTAACCCCGCCTCTTGGGGAAACCGCCCAAAAACACAGTGAACTCAACAACAACAACAACATTTATTTATATAGCACATTTTCATACAAAAAATAGCTCAAAGTGCTTTACATAATGAAGAGAAGAAAAATAAAAGACAAAATAAGAAATTAAAATAAGACAACATTAGTTAACATAGAAAGGAGTAAGGTCCGATGGCCAGGGTGGACAGAAAAAACAAAAAAAAACTCCAGAAAGCTGGAGAAAAAAAATAAAATCTGTAGGGGTTCCAGGCCACGAGACCGCCCAGTCCCCTCTGGGCATTCTACCTAACATAAATGAAATAGTCCTCTTTGTAGTTCGGGTTTTTCACGGAGTCACTTGATGCTGATGGTCATACAGACTTCTGGCTTTTAATCCATCCATCATTGTTGGGACATCATGGTGCTTTGGGTAGATGGTGGTGGCGCACGCCACCACCAACAGGACACCGGAAAAGGAAACAGAAGAGAGAACTAAAATATATTTTAAGAAACACTAGATAAATATTTTTTAAATACAACAAAAATAATACTACATTAATCATATTGACTATATGATAAACGAAGAGAATAATATTAAAAGATATAACCATAATAAATAACTGGAACTGAAAAATTAATGAAAAGGGCAAAAAAATGAATACAAGTATAAGCCAAGGAAGCGGTCCAAGCCTCTAAGGAGGGAGGAAGTGGAGCTTCTCAGCAGTGGGCGGAAATGATGTCAGTTTTCCAGTAAGATGTCCGTGTAACGGGCGAATGAGGAAAATGTGTTACTCACATCGCCACCTCATGTCTTGGGGTGGTATTACAGTTCAAATCAGAACTTTAAAAATGACCCCTAAGCACATTAAGCGGTGAATAGTATTGACTGTCAAAGGCCTACCAAAGTATTTCCAAGCCCATGTTGTGATATCCTTTGCCGAAAGATGACAGTTTTTAAGACAGAGTCGTCTGAGGGACTGGAGATGACTCCCATTCATAAGTGTTATGCTTCAGCCAGCATTTCTCCCCTAGGTGGGATTCAAAGTCATGTCTCTAGTCCGTTTTATCTAATGTTGTATCATTTATTCCTATATATTAGAGTTCCTTCCATAGTTCCTGGCAGTTCATTTCAAATGCACTAGGGAGTGGAGAGTTTCTTGTGTTTAGAATTATGCCTTTGCTATTGCTTTGTGAATTCCTGGATTTTGGAACCCGTGCTCTGTTTTTGACTTTGTCTTCGGATTCTGTTTTGGGACTTCACCTTGCCGTTACAAACATTTCCTTTGTGTATTTCAGAGCATTTGTCAAAATACACCTTTTATTTATTAAGGATTATTCTTGGCTCTTTTAATATCTAGTTGGGGTTTTCACTGTATTCCCCAACTAGATGGACAGGATGAGTTTTGTCCTTGAGAATGTTTTTGGCCCTTCTCACACAGCGAGTTTTATACAAGAGTTCGAGGGATGGCAGTTCGGTCCCAATAATGGCCTCTGCTGTTTTTATGATTCGCTGCAGGGCTTCTTTAGCAGCCTTGGTGCAGCTGTTGTACAAGACCATCATGCAGTTAGTTAAGATGCTCTCTATAGTGCATCTATTTAAATTAACCAGCAGCTTCTGGGGGAGGTCAGCTCTCCTTAACTTCCTGAGAAAATAGAGGCGTTGTTGTGCTTTGCCGGTTATAGCCAAGTTGTTGTCAGTCCAGGACAGGTCCTCTGATATGGTGACTCCTAGAAACTTAAAGCTGGAAACTCTCTCCACAGCATCTGCATTGATTGTTATTGGACTCTGATTGGTCTTTTTAGTGATCTTAAAGTCCAGAATAACTTCTTTGGTCTTTTTGGTATTTAAGACCAGATTGTTGGTGTTGCACCATGCTGTCAGATTCTGAACCTCTTCCCTATATGCAGCTTCATTGTTGTCTGTTACAAGACCAATGACAGTCGTATCATCCGCAAATTTAACAATAATGTTTGATTGGTGGATGGGTTGACAGTCATGGGTGAAGAGTGCATAGAGAAGGGGACTTAGTACACATCCTTGCGGCACACCAGTAAACACACATGTAAAGAACTTTGAACTACATTATTTGTATGAAAATGTGCTATAGAAATAAATGTTGTTGTAACGCCCCTCAGGTTGCCAGGCCATGGGTCGTGATGGTGTAGTTGCCGGTCCAGACGATTGGGCTGTCTATTACAACATTTTGTAGGCATCGTTTTCAAAATAAACGTCAAGTCAAGTTGGGGAGCATGCACTGGTACAGTGCGTTGCTGCACCCACTATGCGACGAAACAACTCGGGATCCCAGTTGGCAACCCCCCTGGCAGACACGCGGTCCAGTCTCACCCTCCGGAAATGATCCTCTATCTGCCGCGGCCAGGTGTTACGTGGGCGACCCCGTGGCCTCGCTACAAGGCCGAATTGCCGTCACTAACTCTCCCTCACAATGCAGGTAATGTGCCTCATTCGGGACTCCATGAGCAACTTCTCTTTTGACACAAAGTCAAACCAACGGTACCCAAGGATTCTCATGAAGAGACACAGTACCAAAGGAGTCCAGTCTTCGTCTCAAGTCACTAGGTAGCGTCCATGTCTCGCAACCATATAGCAAGACAGGAAGCACCAGGACTCTAAAGACTTGGACCTTCTTCCTTTTGTTGAGATATCGGGAGCACCACACACTCCTTTCCAGATGACCTCATGACCCCCCCATGCTCTCCCAATCCGTCCACTGACTTCATAGGAGGAGTCACCAGAGACATGAACGTCACTGCCAAGGTAAGTAAACCTCTCGACAATAAATGTATATCTTCAGAAAAAAGGAATTCAAGTGATGATGTACAACATGAAGTCCTTTCTCTTTTTACTGTTCTTGTTTGAATACAAGTCAAAGCAAATTTACAGAACACTCATTTTTGTTTTTATTAGCATTTTCCATACGTCCCAACTTTTTCGGAAATGGGGTTGTATTTTTCTAATGACTTATACATGGATGCTGGAGAATGTCTGGCTAATATTGATTAGATCTGACACGCAAGTTCACTTCAGCGAGCTCAGCTGTAGCCTGATGCATGTGACTATTCCTGGCCCTGTAGCGGGATAGGTCACCTTGTCACAATGCCTACAATCAATGTGGCCACAAAATATTCCATCATTTCATTGTATAGGCTTTTAACTCCGCTGTATTGTCAAAAGAAAGGAACAGAGCGCAGGGACATGCTGTGTATGCTGTATGTCATTTATTATAAGAGGACAATAATGTGGTGTGACTCCTCAGCGTATTGCTTGGGTTCTTTCTTTTTTTTTTTTTGCATTATGCTGGCATAACTGGTCTGTCTTCATTTAAGTAAAGTAAAAGTACACACGGTCAGGACTGTTATTAGAGCTGGATTGGCACTCTCCTGGATGCAACGTCTATGTTAATGTGCCACTGGAGAATAGCGGATGCTCCTGAAAAAGGATGAATCCATGGTATTATTTACTTTGGAGATGGTGACTGGCAGCAGGAAGGCATATTGTCTAACTCAAGCTACCTGCATTAAGTGTGCAGGTACAGTGGATTCCGAAAATATTCAAACCCACTTTCTGCACACTTTATTGCGTTTTAGATTTAAATGGAGAAATTGCCTCTTTTTGCTCATCATTCTGCAGTCAGTAACCCATAATGACAAAGTGAAAACGTGTTTTCACAAAGGTTTGTAAATGTATTAAAGTTCAAAAACCGAAACTTCCTACTTCTGAGAGTATTCAGACTCTTTGCTGTGTCACCCCAAGTTATACTCACATTCATCCTGTTCACTTTCATTACTTCTGCAACTTGATTGCAGTCAAGTCAATTGACTTTGCCACAGATGGACATCATTTAGAAAGACACTGTGATGGTCCGGGTGGGCTGCAGTATTCCTGGTTACTTCCAGGAGCCTCTTGAACCGGGAATTTTTGAGAACTTACTCGAGGATAAGCCTGGCGAATGAGGACGCACTCAGTCAACAAGGGGGTTGCGTGCAAAGTAGAGAAACTAAACTTTTTAAAACTAAACAAAGTATTCAAAAGTTTAGTGCTCCAGAAGTAAAAGTTAAAAATGTCCAATATATGTACCCCATAAAAATGAGGTTAAAATCCCAGGTATCATCTCTCCTTTAAAATCCAATCCCGAGCCACAGTGACTCCTTCTGAAAACACTGACCTACCGTGTAGCCACTCCTATGTTTCTCTATTATATAAAAAAATCCTGGAACGAGACAAAACTTTTTTCAAGAGATTTTTTTAAAGTCCCGCGAGACAAGACTTTGGCCATGAGATTTTTTCAAGTCCCGCCCTCCTCTCAATCATATTCAACCACGCCCACGGCCCTCTCACCTCTCATTTGTGTGAATGCTTTTGACAGACACAGTTCCCGCTCTCTCGGCTCTTATAACTTTTTACGTTTTCCTCACTTAAAGTTCCCAATTATAGAAGACATATTATGTCCAAATCTTATTGAAGAAGTTCATCACAAAGTGTTATCAACAGTAAAAATGAGTACATGGGCAATCCTAACACCGAGAAACAATAAAGTCAAACGAATTAATGCCAAAAATGTCGATCAGTTACACGACAAATTGGTTAAATGCGTATCAATAGACTCTGCTGAAACAGTTGGTGGTGATGATGCGGAAAATGAAAACATCAACTTACAATATCACGAAGAATATCTACAACCGTTAACACTGTCCGGTCTTCCACCGCATGAATTACTGTAGAAAGAAGGATGTATCCAATAATGGTAATGTAGTACATCTTCCGTGGATAACATTAGACAACAAAGGAGATCTTGATATGCCATTCATATTAAAATGTTAACAGTCTCCCGTTAGAATAGCCTTCTGCAAAAACAATCAACGAATCTCAGACCCAAACATTCAAAAAAGTCGTTTTATTTAATAGAGAAAAGAAACAAAATTCAATCACGAGCAGTTATGCGTTGTGTTGTCACGATGAAAGTCCAAACATGGAATCAAAATTCAATGTGATTTTGACGAAAAATTAATTCAACAAATTGTTTTTGCTGAAGTTTTACAGTAAAAGTGTAAGTTTAAAAAGTATTTGCATGTTAATTTCAAAGCCAAACAGAACAAAATCATATTATGCAACGAATACCTCTAACGCAACATGAAACATAATTTACTTTCAAATTATTTAATTTTACTATTTTTAAAATGGTTAATTACACGCTGTAATGTAAAATAGTTAGCTCTATTATGCATATGTAACAATTCCAATGAAAATAACAATCTGTTTAAATTGTACATCTGCATCCCCATACACGAGCGGCAGAACTGCAAAGAAGCTAGTGCATAGCGCAGGCCTGGGAGTTGGCGAGCGAAGCAAGCAGGGGGCAAAGCCACCTAGATTTTCTGCATAGATCTATGATTTTATGGTCGTGTCCATGTTTCTGTGTTTTTGACACGCCCACGGCCCTCTCACCTCTCATTCGTGTGAATGCTTTTGACAGACACAGTTCCCGCTCTCTCGGCTCTTATAACTTTTTACGTTTTCCTCACTTAAAGTTCCCAATTATAGAAGACATATTATGTCCAAATCTTATTGAAGAATTTCATCACAAAGTGTTATCAACAGTAAAAATGAGTACATGGGCAATCCTAACACCGAGAAACAATAAAGTCAAACGAATTAACGCCAATAATGTCGATCAGTTACACGACAAATTGGTTAAATGCGTATCAATAGACTCTGCTGAAACAGTTGGTGGTGATGGTGCGGAAAATGAAAACATCAACTTACAATATCACGAAGAATATCTACAACCGTTAACACTGTCCGGTCTTCCACCGCATGAATTACTGTAGAAAGAAGGATGTATCCAATAATGGTAATGTAGTACATCTTCCGCGGATAACATTAGACAACAAAGGAGATCTTGATATGCCATTCATATTAAAACGTTAATAGTCTCCCGTTAGAATAGCTTCTGCAAAAACAATCAACGAATCTCAGACCCAAACATTCGAAAAAGTCGTTTTATTTAATAGAGAAAAGAAACAAAATTCAATTCACGAGCAGTTATGCGTTGTGTTGTCACAATGAAAGTCCAAACATGGAATCAAAATTCAATGTGATTTTGATGAAAAATTAATTCAACAAATTGTTTTTGCTGAAGTTTTACAGTAAAAGTGTAAGTTTAAAAAGTATTTGCATGTTAATTTCAAAGCCAAACAGAACAAAATCATATTACGCAACGAATACCTCTAACGCAACATGAAACATAATTTACTTTCAAATTATTTCATTTTACTATTTTTAATATGGTTAATTATGCGCTGTAATGTAAAATAGTTAGCTTTATTATGCATATGTAACAATTCCAATGAAAATAACAATCTGTTTAAATTGTACATCTGCATCCCCATACGCGAGCGGCAGAACTGCAAAGAAGCTAGTGCATAGCGCAGGCCTGGGAGTTGGCGAGCGAAGCAAGCAGGGGGCAAAGCCACCTAGACTTTTTACATAGATCTGTGATTTTATGGTCGTGTCCATGTTTCTGTGTTTTTTTCATCCCAATCAGTAATTCTTTTGACACAAACTAAAATTTCTTTTGTAATACAATTTCTTGTGTACATCAGTTAATAGTTTCATACATGTTAACGAAAAAATGATCAACTCCGTGCATCACTAAATTATATTTAGCATGTCTTGACGTCTCATCTTGACTTACGTGACTTGTCATGTCCTATCAATGCCTGCGTTGCAGCGTAGTGAGCACTGTCGATGTGTCACTCAGATGGAATTTTGTCGAAGTTCGTCATAGTGGAAATTGTTTGATAATGAATGTTAGCATTCTAAGGTGTTATTGAGTTTTGCTGCGTTATTCGATTACAATATGGCAGAATATGTGGCTGAAGTGTACTGCCATTGAATTTAGTGAGACATTTTATATGTTTACCTTATTTAACTTGTCTATTTTTTTCTGTTTTTTCTGTTATGTGACCTAAGTTTAAGCTGAAAGTTAGGATGGCAACACTGTTGATGTACTGCATACCCCAGATGGGTTTTAAACAGGCAGAGGAAATGTCTACCAATGATGCATAGTCAACCTTAACATGGCTCGAGTCCCCCATGGGCTCCATGCAGTAGTCCTACTGGAGTGGTCGGTCACCCCTGCTTCCCAAAATCGTTCAGCAGGAGCAATCCCTGCCCCACAAGAGCCAGCCATTTGCTACTAAAGTGGCCATCTACCCGACCACCAGTTTTCATTCCACTCACAAAGGCTCCTCCTCAATTCTGCAACTTTTCTCTGTCTCCTTCATTAACCTCCTTTCCTTCTTCTCTCGATTCCTCTTCAGGGTTCCTCTCGATTCCGCCATGCAGGTTTCCTTTATAGAAACAATTGGGTGCAGGTGCTGTCCTTCACCTGCTCTGAGGTGTGAACGAAACAATTGACTGACCCACTTGCATTTGCATGTGAGTACCAAGCACCCCAATCAACACTGGTGCGGTGCGTTTATGGCTCACACCTGCACCTTTACCAACTCAGAATCTGCACACGCCGGGACTCACCGTTATTTATTAAAATCGTGATTCACCATGGACCTCTTATCACAGGCACGTGTACCTGTGTACATAAGGTCACAAAGTTCACTCATCAAAAAGTCATAGAGTCCAAAGAACTCTCTGTAGACCTTGTCACGTTTGTGTGCTTGGGAGACAGCTTAACACTAGAGTCCCTAAAGTCTGCGAAAATGTTTGTTGTCCCTGACCATCCTAATTTCCCTAGCATATGCGAGGAAACTCCTAGCTCCTTATCACTGCGCCAATTGTCTGCTGATAAGCACATTTGTTTTGCAAATGTGACAATTTGAGACAGGCAGCCTGCACTCACCCATCTCCCATTCAGCCAGCCAAAGCCACCAGGCAGCTACAATTCAAACAGCTTAAGTCTGCCATTGAACTCTTTATCTAGCAACGAGTTGTAATGAATTATATAGACAATGATGCATCGTGATTTGAAATACATACGTTTCCTGTGTGTTCCGTGTCTAACAACAATCTGTGCAAATGTAGGATGATAGGAAATGCGAGGCAAGAAATGCTCAACACATACCTAAAACAGAAACTTTGTCCATGTTATACTAATAATGACATGAAGTGTAAAATGTTTGAAGACTTTAGTCTAAATATCAAATAAACGTGCGCTTTTATTCAGGAATATAACCAAAGATAAAAAAAACCTTTTGAACTTGGGTTTTTAACTCATTGACAGCAACATGTAAACTGAATGATTTTTTCTTTCTTTGGTTATATCTTATATATAAACATCTACGCGTTGAAGTGTGTGCGTCCGTCCGGCCTGGAAGTGAGAGGTGGAGTCAGAGAAAGGGCTCCACCTCCGAGGATACGCAAAATGAGGCGAGCACTTTGGCAAAATTAAACCTCTAAAGAAAGAGTCACTCGCTTAGCTGCTAATACAGAAGCGAGGCCAACGCATCGACAAAACGGTATCCTTTTTACTTTTCCTCCCACCGCTAATACACAAGTGAGGTGAGCACTTCGGCAAAATGAAACCTCCGAAGAAAGACAGATGCTTAGCCGCAAATACAGAAGCGAGGTGAACACATCGACAAAACGGTAAACCTTTTACTATTCCTCCTGCCGCTAATACACAAGCGAGCCAAGCACATCAGCAAAACAAAACCTCCTAGGAGAGAGATGCCCAGAGTAGTTCCTTTCAATTACAATTTCAATTTTTTTTTCTGACGATTTCAATAGTTTCTAGGACCCCAGGCTTTTTACAGCATGGGCTTACACAGCTAGTATATATACAGTCATATGAAAAAGTTTGGGAACCCCTCTTAATTCTTTGGATTTTTGTTTCTCATTAGCTGGGCTTTCAAAGTAGCAACTTCCTTTTAATAGATGATATGCCTTATGGAAACAGTAGTATTTACAGCAGTGACATTACGTTTATTGGATTAACAGAAAATATGCAATATGCATCATAACAAAATTAGACAGGTGCATAAATTTGGGCCCCCAACAGAGATATGACATCAATACTTTGCACATATAACAGTCTCTCTATATATATATATAGGGTGGTCCAGATCTAACTGTGCAACTTTTAATGCAATGCAATTGCATAGTTAGATATGGACCACCCTATATATATATATATATATATATATATATATATATATATATATATATATATATATATATATATATATATATATACACTAGCTGTGCTCCACCCATGTACGGGACAAACTTTAAAAAAAAAATAAAAAAATAAATTAAATTTGTATTGAGAAGAATTTATATTGATAGCTTTCATGTCTGAGGGCCTCTTGATATACAATATTTTAGGTTTTGCTATCGGGGCGAGGACATATAGGTTTCTTGGGGAACTAACCTAGGAGAAAGCAACGTTAAGCTGACCATGCGAGGAGGATCTGGCTTGTCTAAATGAGCATTTGCATACAACAAGCGATTCCGTTTGTGGCGTGAGAGCAGAAAGGGCTTATTTCTCATCTCCCTGACATACAGATGTTCTTTGTGCAAATTGCGCTGAATTGTAGAATGATGTACAGATCAACCCGTGCCAACTTGAGTGTCTGTCCCTGGGTCTTGTTAATTGACATTGCAAAGCAAAGCTTCACCGGGAACTGCAATCTCTTGAATTGAGAGGTCATGTCCATCACGATTAGAGGAATGCAAGGGATTAGAACCCTCTCGACAATGCCACATCAGACCGACTCGAACAGAGGCTAACGTGTGAGTGAGGAGGGCCCCGTCCACTTCCCCCTCACCTCGGCCCACAGCCTCTCCCTCAGATTCGTGCGAATAAATTGGTGCCGCAAGAGAACTATGATATATAGCGTGATGAGAGAACTCACAAAATCAACTGAAATGTTCAAGCAAATTATAGAAAAAAACCCAATCTAAATCCGTTCTCTCGTGAAAAGTGGACAGACAGACAGACGTTGGATTTTATATATATGCAGGCTGGTCCCTAATGTCTAGACACATAGGCAAAATGCATATTTTCAATTATAAAATATGAACAACATTTTATCTAATTGAAATGTTAATTAATAACATCATTACTTAGGGGTATGAGCAATGAGGAGAGACTGAAGGAGCTGAACAAGAGCTTGTGCATGTCTGTCCACATGTAACCACACAAAGTCTAGTTCATATGACTAGTGTGATCGCTCCTGGCACGGCATGGGACAAGCATGCTTAGTATGAGTACGACCTAAAAAGAAGGTGAGGAGGGTGACAGGGAAAAGTGTTCTTGTTCTGGTTTACTAGTGGGAAAGTTGACAAGCCAGCCCAGCGATCAGCTTGGCTCCTTTAACCATATTAGCAAGGCTGAGTGTGGAATAGATTTTATTTGATTCATTGTTGCCTCTTTTGTTACTCCTTCTAATCCATGCATCCTTGCTTTTTTATTTGTGTTTAACCACCAGATTTGTAGTTTTATTTAAATCACTTTGGTGTTATTCTGAGGTCACAAGAGTGCCCCCAACTGACAACAGTATAGATTGACAGGGTCAACTATTTATTTCTGTAATATAAAGAATTTCTTAGTCATCTGTATTTAATAATGTCTCTTTTATTAAACTGTATCAATTACCCTGACATCATCTGTGTAGCTCGCTGTAATAGGCTGCCTTCATTGTTTTTGTTCTCAGTTAATCAATAGAAAAAAATATACATATAACAAGCTGCTTTGTGTCATTGAAAACTTTCTTTTCGCAGCCATGTAAATGTGAAGAGCCGAATGAGATGGCTGATTGAAAGTGCCTAAGGAGAAGTTTGTTCTTAAGCCTCTTCCTTTCTTTAAGGTCAGGTTTCTATTGATCATAAATCCTAAAATTACTGATACATCGCCATTAGCATTCTCGCCCACATTCTCATTAGTTGCCCTTTCTCCAAAATGAAACAACAGCAAAGGACTTGAATGACTTTCCATTTTTAAATTTTGCACAAAGCTGAATGAAGGCTCAGGGAAAGTTAATTTCTTCTGCCTTGTGTAGGAATCAATTGATTCAAAGAAACGAATAAAACACACACAAAAAAAAATGGCTGAGGTCTACAAGATGAAGTAATTTCCCCGGATTATGTTATATTTGTAGTGTAAATGTCTCATCCGTACTTAATGAACATATCTGTGTGGAGTTTGCATGTTCAGTCCATGACAGCATGGGTTTATGTCCGGGTACGAGTTATGATTTAGGCAGGGTTACCTCCAAGAACACAAGACAGTCGAGGAACGAGAGACCATTCAGTCCATCAGGCCGGTTTGTTTAGCTAATGGCTAAGATCTTCCAACTAAAATCTATTGATCATATAGTGCCTTTCACATCTATCTATCTATCTATCTATCTATCTATCTATCTATCTATTATATACTGTAGTGCCTTTTACATCTATCTATCTATTTTATAGTGCCTTTCATATCTATCTATCTATCTATCTATCTATCTATCTATCTATCTATCTATCTATCTATCTATCTATCTATCTATCTATTATATAGTGCCTTTCATATCTATCTATAAATTTTATAGTGCCTTTTACATCTATCTATCATATAATGCCTTTTCTATCTATCTATCTATCTATCTATCTATCTATCTATCTATCTATCTATCTATCTATCTATCTATCTATCTGTCTATCTGTCTATCTATCTATCTATCTATCTATCTATCTATCTATCTATCTATCTATCTATCTATAGTGTAGTGCCTTTTACATCTATCTATCTATCTATCTATCTATCTATCTATCTATCTATCTATCTATCTATCTATCTATCTATCTATCTATCTATCTATCTATCTATCTATCTATCTATCATATAGTGCCTTTCCTATCTATCTATCTATTATATACTTTAGTGCCTTTTACATCTATCTATCTATCTATCTATCTATCTATCTATCTATCTATCTGTCTGTCTGTCTGTCTGTCTGTCTGTCTGTCTGTCTGTCTGTCTGTCTATCTATCTATCTATCTATCTATCTATCTATCTATCTATCTATAGTGTAGTGCCTTTTACATCTATCTATCTATCTATCTATCTATCTATCTATCTATCTATCTATCTATCTATCTATCTATCTATCTATCTATCTATCTATCTATCTATCTATCATATAGTGCCTTTCCTATCTATCTATCTATTATATACTTTAGTGCCTTTTACATCTATCTATCTATCTATCTATCTATCTATCTATCTATCTATCTATCTATCTATCTATCTATCTATCTATCTATCTATCTATCTATCTATCTATCTATCTATCTATCTATAGTGTAGTGCCTTTTACATCTATCTATCTATCTATCTATCTATCTATCTATCTATCTATCTATCTATCTATCTATCTATCTATCTATCTATCTATCTATCATATAGTGCCTTTCCTATCTATCTATCTATTATATACTTTAGTGCCTTTTACATCTATCTATCTATCTATCTATCTATCTATCTATCTATCTATCTATCTATCTATCTATCTATCTATCTATCTATCTATCTATCTATCTATCTATCCATCTCATCCAGATAGTTTGTAAAGGCTGTTAAGGTTTTTTTTTTTAATATTCTATAAAGAAACAACTGTGTCTGTGGCGAATAATTGATAATAAAGCCTTTAGAAATTAGCCATTTCCAACCACTGGAACTTTGGAGAGATGGCTGCCTGGCCAAACTGAGTTACCTGGTCAAGAATGGCCTTGGTTCGTGAGGTGACCAAGGACCTGATGGTCACTCTAACAGAGATTTAGAAGTTCTCTGCTGAGATGGGAGAGCCCATTGAGAAGGTTGATTTCTTCCAGTTCTGCTGCACTTTTGTAAAGTTGTGTTTCAAATTAAGAGCTTTTGGAGCAATTTTAATGATTATAATACCAGTTCTTTGGTTAATCTTTTCTTGTACCTGAAGAATTGCCATTTGGTGGATTTTGGTATTATTATTGATTCTCTATAATTGTCATTGTGACCTTTTACAATTGCAGACTTAAACTTCTGTGACTTCTTTGAAAAGAAGAAGCACGTCCTTAGCTTATTGCACACATGAAATAAGGGTGAGAATTTAATTCTGCCTCGGAAGGCTGCATGAACTTCACTTTATATTTATAAATGACTTCTTTTCACATGAAGCACTTTTTATTATTTAATGTGTACTTTTTCATACTGTGTCAGTGACCTCTATGAGCTCCAGCCATGTCTCCTATTAATAATTAAAGTGATTCAAATCATGCTCTTGTCTCCTGTGTGCTGTTACAATGTGTAATTTGTGTCCTGAAAGCCAAAAGAAGACGATTTTAGTCTATACCAGTTTAATATTGAGATGAGAATTCCTCACTGGTTCAGTGAAGGAATGGAAGGATCAGTATATAATAAATCATTAACAAGCTTGACACGCTGATATTATTCATGTTATGGAAGCCTTGGAAACTCAAAAGTAAATGTCAGTGATTTCAACTTGACAGACTTGAGAACTTGTGTGATAAAATCTTGCCTGAACAGGGTGTTTATTTAACCTACTGACGAACTTCACACATTTGAGTGAAACTGTTATTCTTCTTGCTTTATTTTTTAATTTTTTTTGTCACTTCTGTGCTGTTGGTCATATGGCACCATTGCTCTTTAGCACCCTGTGTGTAAAGATCTGCAGCTTTTTAACGCTGGGCATGGCTGCTTAGTGATGCATCTCAAGGCGTTTTCTTTCCGTACATTTAGTGAGATCTTTTTCTAGGCTAATTTTGAAAACAGATGAAGATACAAGCAGGAAAGAAGTACATTTAATGGACTGTTCTTAAGGTGATTATCTTAGACGAGTTGACGTTGCCAAGAAGGAATGGCTGGCAAGGGATAGAAACGGAGCCCAGCTGTCATGTCTGGTTAAACCTAATAAATACAATTGATTCTGAGAAGTTAAGCAAAGCAGCAGTGAATATTTTAAAGGGAATTCCAAAGAGTGTTCAACTGGCTAGGCTCGATACAGTGAATCAAGTCCAAAGGAGAAGTCACTAAACCAACGGTTGTTGTATCCAAAAAGGGAATTTCTTTATAGGGAATCACTCAAGAACTATTTGTTCTTCTCTGTAATATGATCTGCAATAGGATTCATCAAGTAGAGGGGTCCTTTCATCAGATTGGCTGGCCCAGCACTGACTCAGCTGTCGAATGGCCAATAGGGGGAAGGCAGCTTGATGGCCGAGGTCTCCAGGACTCTGAACAAATCTAAATCATATTATGGGATATCATCTCCTGTTGAATTCTGTTCTGTACTTGTCATATTTGTATTGCACTATTATATTGTATTAAGAACTTGTGTTCTGCCCTGTTTATTGTACGAGGGACATTCAAAAAGTTTCGGCACTTTCGTATTGTCATTGGAAACGGTGAAGGCGGGAGGAGTAGTGGTTGGGCATTAAAAAGTTGGTACGATGCTGGGAAAGTTGTATCGCAAATGGAGGTGACTATGTAGAAAATTGATGTCATTTGTTTTCGAAATTCTTAATAAATAGAGTTAAAAACGTTTTGAGCGTCCCTCGCATTGTAATAACCCCCTTTATTTGACACCCACTACACGCCCAACCTACCTTTAAATTGCCTTTCCTGGGGTTTCTTCCATTTTTTTTTCCTTGTCGTCTTAGCAAGTTAAGGTAGGGGGGCTGTCAAAAGGCAGGGCCTGTTAAAGCCCATTGCAGCACTGTGACGATGCGGGTTCCACTCCATGCTCCCATCCAGCTTCTGGGAGCTCTTGAACCCGACACCGTCGGTAATGTCACCGATGAGCTAGGCAGTGAGGCACAACAAAGCAAGGGGATGGTGCAAAAAGTGCAAAAGTGCTTTTATTTAAAATCAACAAACAAAACAGTGTTCAAATAAGTGCAGTGTCTCTCAAATCTTCAAATAAATCATCCAATAAAAACAAAGTGAAATCATGGAGGTTAAAAACACAGTAGAAAAAATCCTTTAAAAACTGAGGTTAATAAAAATGGTTGGAAGCAGTCTTTCATTAAAAAATCCGGTGCATACTTCTTTAACCTAACTTCTCCCTTCTGGGCCCCGCAACAGGGGAGTCACCCTACCAGCAAAATGCAGCTCCTTCCATACTGGTCCAGTAGCCCTCCAATCCCTGGGTACGTCGGGCTCCAGCCTGACCAAGACTTGGGTTTCTTCCCCCAGCGGCCAGAGCGCTCATGCTGGGGCTCAACACGCCCAAAGCCTCCACAACTGCCACTGCCTTCTTAGCCTGGCGAGCTGTCCATGATCCTGGTCACTTCTGTTCCTCTGAAAAGCTCAGAAGGAGTGACTCAATCCATCCACCCTGAGTGTCGGCCAAACATTCTCTCAGGGCTCTCCTTTCAGCTGCTTGCCTTTGCTCAAGCAAACCAGGTGTCGCTTGTTCGCTCACACCAGCTCCCCACTTCTCCAGCCTCCTGCTCCCTTAACCTCCGTCCTTCTCTCTTAACTTTTCTCTCCCTTCCTAGTCGCCTCACACTTCTATTTATGTGGATCACATGTGGCAATTAGCAGTTCCCTGCACCAATTACGGATGTGGACGACTCCTCACCTGTGCACTGTAGTGAGGACCGTCCGCATCACGCATCA
This sequence comes from Erpetoichthys calabaricus, assembly GCF_900747795.2. Lineage (NCBI taxonomy): Eukaryota > Metazoa > Chordata > Cladistia > Polypteriformes > Polypteridae > Erpetoichthys > Erpetoichthys calabaricus. The sequence goes on from NC_041408.2 coordinate 85,324,149, forward strand.
CACGGGAACCGCTCTGGCCACACATACCACGCCCCCTTGCTAAGCTGCGAGTGCGGCGATTATTTATTTAAAAAGCGGCCTTTTTGACGTGAGCTGTGGGCCCACTACACCACAGGCACTCCTTGTGTGATCTTGGAATATACAAAAATAAATTGTATTGTATTGTATAATTGTATCACTACCATCTCTTTAGAAGGAACTTTCAGGGTCCTTGCATGGGATAGATGGAAAGCAATTGTATCTCGGCAAGTCCATTTCTTGATGGAGCTTTATTTTGTGTGGTCCCCTCAGAACTTTCTTACGGTTGTCAGGTGGGTAGCCAAAGGGTGCTTCATTGATCTGAGGCCATGACACTTCCAGGATGTTCCACAGCAAACCCCAGGGTCCTCCTTGGGCATCACATCCCCCACAACTCTCTGACCTGCTGAGTGAGTTGTTCCATTGCTTGCTGTGCTTCAGCCACAGTCACCTCAATGCTGTCTCTTCTTATCTGTTGACGTTAGCCACAAACGTCTTTCAAGATGAACGTCTAATCTTCCAAAAATGGAAAAGGCTCATTCAATCAGCGTGCCATTGAAAATCATTCCACGTGCCAGGCACGTGCCTTGATTAAGGTATAGCGTTTCATCCCCTGTAAGTTAATATGAGATAGAACTTTCTTGCTATATCAGTAACACAGAGTGTTAAGTGAGTCAGTGTGTTTTAGAATTAGTCTCTTTGCTAACATGGACTGACAGACCCATTTGCAGTTTGTGAATAGGTTAAGCATACAGTTTCCTGACCGTAAAGAAATGGGTAAGCAAACTTAAAGAAACAAAACAAGATACAGTATAAGCTATAAAAGAACTTTTCCCAAACAAGAACTTTTCTTTACTTTGCGATATCTATTTTTTCTCCATTCTTGTGTGAACTGTTTTACTTTGAACTTTTCTTAAAGCTTTATAAAATGAAGATATCTGGTCTGTGGAATCATTTCAATGTGTCGCACTATTGCTAGGATCCCATGAAGCAAACTAAAACTGCAGAACTTTGATAACTTTGGGTGAGCTCTGGCTTGTAACCAAAAGGCAGTGGGGATTCTTTATAAATGATTAAGTTATTGAACAGAAGAGAAAAATAAAGTTAAACAAATCCAAAAAGCAAAAAGGATTTGCAATCTGAGGGAAACAAGTCCAAAATGGCAATCCATAATCCAAAAACTAGGAAAGAAATCCCCAAAAAAATAGAAATACAAATAATCTCCAAACATAAACTGAATGAATTAGAATGGAAGCTAAAAGGTTTAATGTTGGTTTCATCAGACCAGAGAATTTCATTCTCATGGACTAAGCGTTCTTTAGGTGTCTTTTTTTTGCAAACTCCAAGATGGCTTTTTCTGTGTTGTCTGCCTACCGTAAAGGAGTTTTCATACCTAGTTAGTCTGGAGCATTTTGTTTTTTTTTTTCAAACACTGAAGTCATTGCCCCCATAATCCAGTTTGTCAGTTTGTTTGCCAGTCACACTCTGATGTGGATCAAAACAACCATACTATGACCCTTTGGAAATAATGGTATGGTACTAAGCAACCCAGGTTTGGGTTTGGGTTTGGTATGAATGTGATCCGAAAAGGGATCGCTCTCTAACTACAGGAAATGCTGTGCATTATGGGAAACATTTCCACCCATAATTAGGGAATCTCTGTGTGAAAGAATAAATCTGCATATGCATGCAGGCCCTCGACCCTCTGCAGTTTGCATATCAGGAGAAGGTGGGAGCGGAGGATGCCATCATCTATATGCTACATCGATCCCTCTCCCACTTGGACAGAGGCAGTGGCGCTGTAAGAATTATGTTTCTAGACTTCTCTAGTGCCTTCAACACAATCCAACCTCTGCTCCTTAGGGACAAGCTGACAGAGATGGGAGTAGATTCATACCTGGTGGCATGGATCGTGGACTATCTTACAAACAGACCTCAGTATGTGCGTCTTGGGAATTACAGGTCTGACATTGTGGTCAGCAACACAGGAGCGCCACAAGGGACTGTACTTTCTCCAATCCTGTTCAGCCTATATACATCGGACTTCCAATACAACTCGGAGTCCTGCCACGTGCAAAAGTTCGCCGACGACACTGCTATCGTGGGCTGCATCAGGAGTGGGCAGGAGGAGGAGTATAGGGACCTAATCAAGGACTTTGTTAAATGGTGCGACTCAAACCACCTACACCTGAACACCAGCAAAACCAAGGAGCTGGTGGTGGATTTTAGGAGGCCCAGACCCCTCATGGACCCGGTGATCATCAGAGGTGACTGTGTGCAGATGGTGCAGACCTATAAATATCTGGGAGTGCAGCTGGATGATAAATTAGACTGGACTGCCAATACTGATGCTCTGTGCAAGAGAGGACACAGCCAACTATACTTCCTTAGAAGGCTGGCGTCCTTCAATATCTGCAATAAGATGCTGCAGATGTTCTATCAGACAGTTGTGGCGAGCGCCCTCTTCTACGCGGTGGTGTGCTTGGGAGACAGCATTAAGAACAAAGACGCCCCACGTCTGGACAAACTGGTGAGGAAGGCAGGCTCTATTGTTGGCATGGAGCTGGACAGTTTGACATCCGTGGCAGAGCGACGGGCACTCAGCAGGCTCCTGTCAATTATGGAAAATCCACTGCATCCACTGAACAGTGTCATCTCCAGACAGAAGAGCAGCTTCAGCGACAGACTGCTGTCACTGTCCTGCTCCACTGACAGATTGAGGAGATCGTTCCTCCCCCAAAGTATGCAACTCTTCAATTCCACCCGAGATAAACGTTAACATTTAACATTATACAAAGATATTGTCTGTTTTTTTACCTGCATTATTATCAATCTTTAATTTAATATTGTTTTTTGTATCAGTGTGCTGCTGCTGGAGTATGTGAATCTATCTATCTATCTATCTATCTATCTATCTATCTATCTATCTATCTATCTATCTATCTATCTATCTATCTATCTATCTATCTATCTATCTATCTAAAACCACACATACAAAATGGAGAGCCAATCTGATCAATCCTAGCACCGGACTCGGCCTCAGAGTCTCCTATTCTCTCTTACGATCAGATCGGAGAGCAGCTGACCTCAAAAAGAATAAAATAAATAAATTCACTTGTGATTAGGTAGATCAAGCTGGCCACATACAGAATTGGTGAGAAATGAATGCCCTTTGTCATGACAATCAGACCCACTCATCTTACTCAACAAGAGTAAGGCACACAGGCAGCGTATCCTCTTAATGCAATCGCCATTTTGCCACGATGCGGACACTGGAGGCGAATGAACTTTGATACTATCTTGTGAATGTGGATTATGGTGGAAATGACCGTTAAGCAAAGATAGGCTGGGGAAGTTTACACACAGCAATGCAACAAAGAGAGTTCACCATCCCAGCCAACATGTTCATGTAGGGCCCACATAGGTTTCAGGTGGGTTACATAGGATTTATCTGGGCAGTGGACTGTGAGTGGGCAGTATGAAGGGCTGAGCTTGGGGCACATGAGGGCAATCCAGGTGGGTATTACTTGGACTAGCACATGGGTTATGCAGTGGGCTATCATGTGGGTTGTATTTGGGCACTAGGTGGGCTAATACAATTTTAGATAGACAGACAGAAAGAACTTTATTTGTCCCCAGAGGAAATTTAGCATTTAAGCTAATAAACTAAGCCCAATTTCTAGAGAGGAAACTAAGAAAATATTTTGTGCTGTTTGTCGTTTCCATTAACCATCTGGGGTAGGCAACCCTCATTGTAGAGTGCCAAAGAGATGCAAGAATTTATTCCAACCCTTCTATCCCACCCTCGGCTCTGCCTATTACATGCTACTTAGACCTCTATTATATAAGGAGCCACAAGTGGTACTGGAAGATTAGAACCAAATCCTGCAGGACATCTGCACTCCAGGAGGAGGGTTGCCTACACCTGAATAAATTAATTTCCTATTTTATCTTTACTGTGTGTTTTTATAGTCGGTTGGATTTGCCTTTGCTGAATTATAGCTGTTGATGTACAAGCAATGTGATTTTTGGTTTGAACCACAATCGCTCCTCTTGAACAAGACTTTGTGTATTGATTTACAGCCATGCCATTTGCTCTTTGGCAATTTACATTACTAAATTGGAAAAAGGAGAAGGACGTTATCTGTGTAGGTTTGAGGGGGTTTTTTTGTAAGGGTACACTTACTCTGTATAACTGAAGTTTTTTTTTCCTTCCTCCTTTAGATGTCCTGAAGAGCTTGCCGAAAATATACAGGATTGACAAGTGGATGACGTACAATTTTATTTTATTTTATTTATTTATTAATTTTATTGTAATCATTCCATACAAATAGATCAATTTATACAAAAAAGAATTGAAGACAAATCAAACCACACTCTTGAGAAGGAGAGCATGGCCAAAGGAGAATTGCTTAGGGCTTTTTAATAGGGCAAAAATAAACAAAAGAAAGGAAACTTATATATATATATATATATATATATATATATATATATATATATATATATATATATATATATATATATAAAATAAAAAATGGAGAAGGGAAAGAAATGCGGAAATAATTATTTCTTCTTATTCTAAAATATTATTGATTAGATCCTGCCAGGTTTTGAAAAAATTCTGTACAGATCCTCTAACTGATGACGTACAATTTTAGACATCAAATAGGGTCAATATTGCTTTTATTGCAGATATAATTAGGGGTCCAAGTTTCTAGAACTCTATTGTGATTTTTTTTGGATGTTCAAGCAGCACAACTGTAGATCCCTTGTTTGTTTTTTGCAGAGTTTGTTTTATGCATGTTATGTTTCATAAATTGTTTATTAATAACTTGTTACTAAGCTTAACTATATACATTACTAGGGGGCTTTGCCCCTTGCTCGCTTCGCTCACCAAATCTTTTAATTCTTGTGGATACGCCTCTTCATTGGGAAGAAACTCTACTTTTCCTTGATTTGCAACACGAAGTAGATGATCTACAAGTCCATCCATCCAACCATTTTGCAACCCTCTGAATCCGAACACAGGGTCACGGGGGTCTGCTGGAGCCAATCCCAGCCAACACAGGGCACAAGGCAGGAAGCAATCCTGGGGAGGGTGCCAACCCACCACAGGACACACACAAACACACCAAGCACACACTAGGGCCAATTTAGAATTGCCAATCCACCTAACCTGCATGTCTTTGGACTGTGGGAGGAAACCGGAGCGCCCGGAGGAAACCCACGCAGACACGGGGAGAACATGCAAACTCCACGCAGGGAGGACCCAGGAAGCGAACCCGGGTCCCCAGGTCTCCCAACTGCGAGGCAGCAGCGCTACCCACTGCGCCACCGTGCCGCCGATCTACAAGTCTCCGACTTAAATTTTAAATCCGAACAATATATTCGATCTCTTTTCTCTGTTCCATTATTTCACCGAGTAATAATTTCTGTTTGTTTGCACTATTGCGATCTTTACTATAATTTTTTTTGAGACTTTCGAATTTTAGTACTTTCACTACGCTCACCCGCCTTTTAAGGCGACCGATTTTTAAGTCAACCACTTCTTAAGGCAATTCAATATCTAGATCAATTTGATATTTTATACAGTGAAAAATAAAATTCATGTACCACAACTCATTAATTTGGTTATATTGAATCTGAGCCGCATTACTTTAATACTCGTAGTTTCTGTTATTTATGCGACGAAATTTAAACTTTTGTTCTATAAAACTTCCTTGAATACTATATTCGGTGTGAAAACTCTATTAGTGCCTTTTATCAGTTTTCCCTGTTGTGGAGTGTCCACTACATGGCCAACTACGTCCTCAGAGCGCTTTGTTCTTGAAAATGTCGTGTCGCAAAAGTCAATGAATGACTGCTAATAAAGTGACCAAATTAGAAGAAGTAAGGCAGGACAAAATTTCTTTGTATACAAATCTAAAAATAGCCTGCCTAATCTCCAAGAACGCGCACAAAAGCAAGGGAACGATGGGAGCACCAGAACTCTGCTCACATCGCGTCGCTGCGTACTGCAAGCCGCAAGTAGTAAGTCTGTGATAAGTGGAATACCGCTACGCTTTGCACTCACGGGACAGAAGGACAATCCCCACCGCTTTTATATAGTGTCTTGATTATCTCTACTAATTATCTAAATTATCTAAAATAATTATAGATAATTATCTAATTATCTAAAATCTAATGATTATCTCTAATACACGCCAATGTTTTTGAATTCTTTACAACGTTCTACTTTGTCATCTACTCTTTGTCTTTTATTTCTGGCCCCGGATATGGTTAAATCTCTTGGCACAAACTCTTATCTTGCGGGACATGAAAGTATCTCTCTGAAAAAGTCACATCTCATCCCAGGCTAAAAAGTCTCATCTTGTCCTAAGATTTTTTTATTATAATAGAGAGATATACATAATATTATATTATCTATGTTATTATATACATTATATTACATACACAAAATTTATTTGTCTGAAATTGTGATAGTTGTTGTTATTCAATGATTACACTAATGCATACATTATGTAAATAATACTGAAGTGTTTATATTACTGTAATTGGTGCCTTCAATATTTCTATTGCATTTTTGAATACATAAAATACATAAACAAAAACAAACATTTATATTAAATCATTATTTCAATTTCTATTTATTCTTACTAACAATTTGGTTGGTTTGTCATTAGTTTATATAATAAACAATATTAACTGTATTCTTTGATTGGGATCTTTATTCTTTTTTTTCTTTTGGTTAGAAGTGGATACTGTAAAATAAGGTGGCTCATGCAGCCCACAAGAGACCCTTGAAATGTCCACTTACAACCCATGCAGGAACCTCTATGTGCCTCATACTAAAGTGGCAATCTACCCTACATAAAAACCATGTGGGGCAAATATGTTTACCCACAAGGTTCGCTCTTGTGACCCATCTGGTATCCATCATGATCCCATATGGGCATCCCCATGAGGGGCTTATCTGGAACCTGCAGACAAAAGTTGGTGTGGCCCGGTTTGGCTGCAAAGATGGGTCTCATTATCAAACCCATTGTGGCAAGCTCCTGGGGGCGGTACCCACTCGGGACACCCGGAAGGACCGGAAGAGGGACTACGTCTCCTCTGGACCACGAGAGGGCAGCCGCCCTGGATGGTATGGGGACCACGGGAACAAAGCTTGGAAGCTCAACCATATAGGGGCCCGTGGTCACCGCCAGGGGGTGCCCGGATGCCTGAAGAGCCCTGGCCCTCAGGGGGATGAAGACCAGGGACACCTGGAGTGCTTCCGAGTACACAGCCGGCACTTCCATCACTCCAGGAAGGGCCGGCGGAAGCTCATCGGGAGGCACCTGGAGCACATCCGGGTGGGAATAAAAGGGGCCGCCTCCCTCCATTCGATGGCTGGAGTTGGGAGTGGAGAAAGACAGAGTCTTGGAGGAGAGGAGTGGAGGCGGTCAGGAGAGGAGAAAGGCATTATTGAGGGCCTGGACTTTGGGGTGATTGGTGCTGCGGCACTGGGTTGTGTGTTGACTGTGCTGTAGATATTGTAAATAAACATGTGTTGGGTGATAAAACGATGTCTACCTGTCTGTGTCCGGGCTGTATCCCACACCATATAGGACCAATGTAGGCCCCGTGTGGACATGCTGACAGGGATAGTGCAAACATTTAAACTAGGAAGTGCATTGGTTTATATTGCTTTGCTTATCTTCTATGCAAAATATTATCCTTCTTTTAGCTCTTCCCACCATTACCTATGTCCATCACCTAACCGAAACTGGCCATCATTACTTTATATCCTGTGCAGGAGTCCACAACGTAATTATTTATTGATCAGTTCTCACCATTAGAGTCGAGACTAGGAGGACCCACACTTTAAATAAACTTTTCTTAAATGTTCTTTTATTACACACCTTGACTTATCATCACCTCATTGTAGTGTCTGACCAAGCAGACAAACAAGCCTTTAATAATTAATTAATTAATAGAACATGATGATCGGCCTTTATTCCACAGCGTTTTTGGGTCACATAGACATGAAATAGGCAAAATTGGATCTTGAGAAACAAAAGTTTAGGAACCACTAGTCTAAACGAAATGAAATTGAGCCACATCGCTGTGTCCTGAGTAAGGATTCCCATAGAGTCACCTGATGATATGTGTCCATTTTGTAGCATGCATATATCGGATAAAATTAATTCTGTCACAGAGCTCTCCTTGGTAAACAAATCACAGAATCATCACAAATGTGCCAGCGCACAAGCATAGCTCTTGTCGAAACTTCATGACAATTCCTCCTGAGGAATAAAATAACTTCTGCCAATGAATAAAGTCCACCCTCTGGGTGTTTATTGTTATTTTCTGGTTTGCTTGAAAGTTGGAAATGTGAGACACAACCAAACTGATTGGATATTGAAACAAAGTAACTAATCATCACCTGATTCAGCAAAAAGCAAACAGACAATAAGTGGGAAAATACCTTTAACACTAGAATCCCTGAAGCCTACGAAAAGAGTTGTAATCCCAGGCCACCTTAAATTCCTTCGCACTTCTCCTCATCAGCGTCTTTTGTTTTGCTAATGTGTCAATCAGCACAAGCAGCAAGCAGCCTGCTATCCCATCCCCATCCCTGACAGAGATGAAGTTAGTCACAAACTTCTCCCAGCTCAAGTCTCTTTATCATGGTGTGAGGTGCCTGGAGTTGTAGAGGGTAAGAGTTGTAATCCTAAACCACCTTAAATTCCTTCGCACCTCTCCTCATCAGCGTCTTTTGTTTTGCTAAGGTGTCGATCAGCACAAGCAGCAAGCAGCCTGCTATCCCATCCCCATCCCTGACAGAGATGAAGTTAGTCACAAACTTCTCCCAGCTCAAGTCTCTTTATCATGGTGTGAGGTGCCTGGAGTTGTAGAGGGTAAGAGTTGTAATCCCAAGCCACCTTAAATTCCTTCGCACCTCTCCTCATCAGCGTCTTTTGTTTTGCTAATGTGTCGATCAGCACAAGCAGCAAGCAGCCTGCTATCCCATCCCCATCCCTGACAGAGATGAAGTTAGTTGCAAACTTCTCCCAGCTCAAGTCACTTTATCGCGGTGTGAGGTGCCTGGAGTTGCAGAGGGTAAATAATATATCATTATTTGGAATACATATATTTCATGTATGTTCCGTGTCTATGACGATCTGTGTATGTGTAGGATGACACGAAATGCAAGACAAGAAATTCATAAAACGCATTTCTAAAATAGAAACTTTTTCTGTATAATGCTAATAATGACGTGAAGTGTATAATGTGTGAAGATTTTAGTCCAAATATCAAATGAACTGGTGCGCTTTTATTTAAGAATATAACCAAAGTAAGAAAACCCTTTTGAGCTTGGGTTTTTAACTCTTTGACAGCAACATGTAAACTGAATGCTTTTTTTTTCCTTTGGTTATATTCTTGAATAAAAGCACACTTGTTTTGTTATACCTTTATGGAAGTGTTTATTTTATTTTATTTTTCCAGTAACCACTTGAAAGAGATCAACTCTGTCTCTGCCTCTCTCACACACACACAGTCATACGTGAAAACATCACTATTTGAAAACGCTATGCCATTTGAACATGAGTTGTCATTTGAACATTGTTTTGGTGTGAAATTTTGCATATAAATTGATAAATATTTTGTATGTATTTGTAACTTATAACACTAATGTCTATCACTGATAATAACAGCAATAGTTAGATGGTTAAGAACTCCTTCCCCCCTTTTAGGACTGAGTCTCTTTGTAATTTTACGACAGGGTTGGGTGAAGTGCCTCAGACAAGTTTGGCAAGTGATTCTCTGCAGGACTCTCTCAGTCAACCCCCACAGGAAAGCCAGGCTGTCCCAGCTGACAAACATCAGCTCAACAAATGGTTTTGGGGGCAGGTGTGAAGGTATTCTGTGCCCCATTGGTCTGAAATATGGCTGTTTTGGGATTGGCTTGTATCAGAAGCCTTTAAGTACCACAACGCCCTATTGTCTGTAGGGTTTGGACAGAGAGTCTATAAATTTGCTTGCTTTACCCCTACCTCTCACCAACTGATGAAGGAGCATCTCATACACCATGAACTGAAAAGGACAACACAATGAAGGGCACAGCTCAGCAGCCATATTGAGACAGGCATGTGGCCTGTTATGAAGAAAGCTGAACAAAAATGAGGATTTAAATAGAATGCTGCCTGAAATTACACATTAGAACAATCTGGATGAGAACAGGCCATTCAGCCCAACAAACCTCGCCAGTGCTATCCACTTATTTCTTCCAAAAAAACTTCAAGTCGAGTTTTGAAAGCCCCTAACAAGTCTATGTTCCACATGAAACTACACATCAGCATTTATCAGGTTGTATGGTTGCCAATATTCAAATGTACTTTGCATATTGTTATTATTTATGAATGTTATCAATAATACATTATTTAAAGTGTAACATAACTCCTGCTTGTCTTTTACTACACCTAATTGCCTGAGGTTATAAATGTAGAAGGGAAGTTGGTGGAGAAATTATATTGTACAATACCTTATAAACAGTGGTATGTCTGTGAGATTTGAGGCATTCTGACAAAGGCTACAAATTAATAATACAAAAGGGTAAAGTAGAGTAATATATTAATTTACCAAGATAAAATAAACGTTTTTTTTTTTTTTTCGATCTTGCCTGTACTCCATGGCATAGCAGCATGGTAAGAATGTGTGTGGGCGTGCGAGAAACATGGAAAAAGTTTCTGTTTTAGGTATGTGTTCAGCATTTCTTGCCTCGTATTTCGTGTCATCCTACACTTACCCAGATCTTTGTAGACACGGAACACACATAAAATGCGTGTATTCCAAATAATGATATACCGTATTATTTACCCTACACAAGTCCAGGAACCTCACACTCAGATAAGGAATCTTGGCTTGAGCTGGGAGAGCTTTTTTATCGAGTTCAGCTCCATCAATGGGGAGGATGGGACAGCAGGCTGCTTGTGCTGATCAACACATTTACAAAACAAAAGACGCTGATGGGGAGGTGCGAAGGAATTTAAGGTGGGCTGGGATTACGACTATTTTCGTAGACTTCAGTGATTCTAGTGTTCTAAGAGAAGGCTATGAACAATGAAGAAAAAAACAAAATCCTAACAATAGGAAGAGGCAGTGGTGCTGCAAAGTTTCTTGCTTTGTCGTGTTGTTGTTTCTTTGTCAGAGTTTTGTCAAATATACATTGCATTTTGGGTTAATGCTGCTCTTGGGTTTTCTCCAAGTATGGAGCGACACCTGGGGACATCCTTCTGCTAAAACAGCTACCAACTGTAAATAATAAGCTAAAGTAAAAAGAAAATGACAAGACAGTAATCTAATTAAGGGACAACAAATATTGAATAAGTTTTATGGTGTATTAATGCAGTGATCTGGGAAGCAGATGGTGATCCGAAAGTAGAGAAACAAGCATACTACTTACATAATTTCATTTTGTTTTCTCTGTCAATATGAAAATTATTTTGCTATTACCGTTCACTTACTTTACTTGCAGTCTCTGCAAGATTTATTTTGGCTGAAGTTATATTACTGAGAATGAGCTGGCAAGGCAGAAGGACTAGTAAAGGACTTCTAGTGGGAGGATAATAATATAATGACAGTGATGGCCAGTCAAGGCTGTTAAATGATATGATTAGCACTTAAAAAAGAGACATTAGGAATAATCAGAAGTCAGACATAATGAAGGGCTCCAAGAAAAGGAGCAAGAGAAGCTAATATTTTAATGGAGAGTCATAGAGTGAAGCAGGTTGCAAAGTCCAATACTCGGGCACTTTGAGCGCAAAGGCTGTGAAGCAAAGGTCAAATCAAATTGTACCCTGTTGAAGGAAGTGCTCACTGAACAGAAACAGCTACTAATAAGAAAAGCAACCACCCATTACCTTCAGCCAGCTCTTCATGAGCAGAGACATTGTGAGTGAGCTAAGATCTGCTGTGACAGGCGCACACTTTCCGTCATACCGACTGGAACCATAGGCTGAATGTAAAAACTGCTAGGCCGTTGCGTACCCACTTGGATAAACAGACAACACAGCAAAACGCTGGATGCTTTTTTTTTTTTTTATTAAGGTGCTTGTTGTGTCTGGATGTTTTAATTTTTTTCAGTATTTCTTTACATCAGCTACACTGAAGCATTTTAAAGCCATGCCATTCCAACTCAACAGTTAAGCCAGATTGTTATCGTGATCACATGCCACAGCTAAGGTCACACCATAACAGGCGGTAGAGAGTTGGTGGGATGAATCATTTTCTGTTGAGCAAAGCAAACTGCTTAACAAAATGTACTGAGGGAAGACAGTTGAGTTGCATCCTACTCAATCTTATACCTTAGGAGAAGAAGCTAGGAGTCATTGTCATCTCTTCACTTTCTGTACCTAAACAGTGTACAGACGTGATCAAGAAGGCTAATAGGATGTTAGGTTAAGTAGTGCCCCCGATGTGTGGAGTAAAAGCAAAGAGGATTATGCTTAAGCTATGTAACACACTCGTGAGGCCTCCTGTAAAGTAATAGATAGATACTGTAGATAGATAGATGTGAAAGGCATTATATACTAGATAGATAGATAGATAGATAGATAGATAGATAGATAGATAGATAGATAGATAGATAGATAGATAGATAGATAGATAGATAGATAGATAGATAGATAGATAGCCGGCAGCTCATCCCGGTCGACGCACCCAGGACGCTAGATGGCATCTCCTCTGCAGCATAGAGGTGCTCCGGATTCCCGCAGGGCACCATGGGAGATGGAGTTCGGCTTCACAGCCCTGCTGGGTGCTGTGGGTGCCGCCGTGTGATGCTGCAGGGAGACATGGGGATTTTTATTTTCCCTATAGCCCGGAAGTACTCCCAAGTCACAGGGATGGAAGAGCAGAAGTACTTCCGGGCTGAAGAAAAATACAAGTCCTCGTCTGACCCGGGAAGTGCTATTGAATCACATGGACAGAAGGACAGGAGCACTTCCGGGTCAAGGACTACATAAAGGACTATGGGAGACCCAGAAAGATGAGCCGGAGTTGGGAGGGAGTGTGACAGAGCTGCTGGGAGGAGAGGAGGAATATAATTGTATTTGTAATTATAGATTTATTGTTTATGGTGGTGGAGGTGCTTTGAGGCACTGTAAAGAAGAAAATTAAATTACTTCTTGGTGCTTTTAAATCTGTGTCGGCATCTGTCTGTTGGGTTTCACAGGGAAACAGCGCCCTCAAGCGTCCACTTATTGACAATAGATAGATAGATAGATACCTTTTGTAACTCATAGGGATCATTTGTAACCTGGTAGGGATCTTTTGTAACTTTGGATATGGATCATTTGTAACCTGCCAGAGACAATTTATAACTTCCTATCTACAGTAAATATAATAATAAAAATAAGAAAGTGAAGCATAATATTTATATCTTCAGTGCATTTCCTCGTCTGAAAAGACTCATTTTCTTTTTTTTATTAATAATAAGAGAGATATTATAAAAGATAGATAGATACACTATATGGACAAAAATATTGAATTCCAGTGCTTCAATCAGCCCCATTGCCACAGGTGTAAAACATCAAGCACCTAGCCATACAGTCTCCTTTTACAAACATTTGTGAAACAAAATGGGTCGTCTGAAGAGTTCAGTGACTTCAAGCCTGGTACTGTGATAGGTTGCCACCTTTGCAATAAGATGGTTCATGGAATTTCATCCCACAGTAAACTGTAAGTGGTATTATTAGAAGGCGGAAGCTGTTTAGGAGCAACAGCAACTCAGCCACAAAGCAGAAGACCATGTAAAGTCACAAAGTGGGGTCAACAACCGCTATGGTGCATGGTATGTAAGTCACCAACGCTCTGCTGATTCCATAGCTAAGGCACTATATAATAGAAAGATGTGTCAAACCATGATTATGAAGAAATAAAAATTGAAAATTACACAACATATTCTTTAACGACTGTACATTTTGATTCCCAAGTGTTGTCTTCAGTAATTGATGTCTGCCGTATTGCAGTGATGAGAGATGAATATGGGGTGAACTGATATGAATAAGGTTAATTGTTTAATCCTTTTAAATGGTTGCTGTACATCCTGTTGATTTAGTTGGGGTTGGGGCAGGATGCACTCATTCCAGCATGTGCAGTTACTAATTAATGATTAGTACGGTTAATCGGAGGGGACCCGCTGAGGGGGATTTTGCAGAAAAAAAGGGAGAGAGGTGCATGCAATAATAGAAAGAGGAAACAAAATGGAAAATGATCACTGATTTTAGGTGAGGTTTACTTGGGGGATGAAATCAGTTAGCATCCATACTGCTGATAAGTTTATGGAGGGCAGGATGGAGGGCTGGTGGAGCACCAAGAGGTGGTTGCACTGTCATCAGCATAACTGGATGAAAGACAGAGACAGCAAGAGAGTGAGGCAGAGCACAAGAGCAGATAGAGTGGTGGCATCCAGAAGAGGGCACAGCATCCTAGAAGTTGCAGTGACCGACAGAGGTGGCAGCTCTGGGTCCTCAGGTATTGGCTGAGTTGGCAGATCCCATGCAATGCCCCTGATTCCTGACAAGGACTGAATAAGAGAGAGGATGAATGTTTATGTATTTTACCTTTCCAATTTGGATTTTAATGTTTGTTGAATTTTATCTGAATTAATCTAATGCTGATAGTTTAAATGGCACCATTTTATTGTATTATTTATTGAATCATTTATTAGTTGCATTGTTTTACACATTTGTTTGGAAACCACTTGAATTTCTCCATGTTTTGAAAAAACTGTTATTTATTTTTGCTAAGTAAGTCTCGCTTGCTTACTTCCTCAACCTGGTTCATCCTCAATGCCCTCAATATCGATGCCCAGGGAAGCGGGTAATGCCAAGGCTACGGGCACATGGGGCATCACACGATGTACCCTGAAAGATATGGTTGCACCAAATTTCTAAACTAGTGAGACTGTCAACAAATACTTTTTGTTATTTAGAAATGGATAATTAATTTTTTACATTAACAGTAAAACCTTGGATTGCAAGTAACTTGGTCTGCGCGTGTTTTGCAAGATGTGCTAATAAATTTTAACTTGATGAACGAGCGAGGTCTTGCAATACGAGTAGTACGTATACGCTTTGTCTGCTGAGCATCGCGTGATCACAACTGAGCTGCAGGATTGTGGGTAATCGTCTTCCATGCTCGGTCTCAGTCAGCGTGCCTCACTCATATAGTCAATATCCGTATGAGCGTATACTGTTTACTATAGCATTGTGACCTCGTGTGTGTGTTGTAACGTGTGAGTTCCTGTTTTGCACCCCAAAACACGAAACTGAGTCTCAGTACTTTAGCAACACCAGCTTTATTCAGCTTGAAACAGGAACAGCACGGTTATTTATTGTAGTGGGATCTGCCGCTCTCCTATACACAGACACAGCAGTCAGGCAGGGTCATGGCCAGGTTAGTGTTCCTTGCATCACTCATCGATGGCAGACGCTTATAGAATGTCTGCAATCTTTTCAGATTCGCTTTTATGGTGAACTGCTACAGCGCTGGGAGCCTGCGGTTGCTTCAGGAAGCTCTTCCGTGTGTCGTCCCGTTGGGTGGAATCCCACAAGAGTTTAGAAACCTTACAGTGCGTAAAGCATTTTTTAAAATTTTGTGTCCAAGTGTAGTGACTCTTCAGGCAAAAGCAACTTTCATTGGATGGGTCTCCTTGTTAAAGTCGCAAAAAAAGAAGAAGATTCCAGTGAGTCAACAGATAGCAGGGATTCCGTTAGTTAGAGTGAAAGTCGTTATACACAATAACCCTCCTCCTCCTCTCTCTCGTCTCCCTCACACCAGCCACCATTCATTGCAAAGGTTAAGTGCAGGTTAATTTGTTTTATGTATTTTTACTTTATGTTTTGTATTAATCATTTTTATATGAATAGTTTTGGGTTGTGTAACAAATCATCTGAGTTTCCATTATTTCTTATGGGGAAATTCACTTTGATATACGAGTGCTTTGGATTACAAGCATGAATCCGGAACGAATTACGCTCACAATCCAAGGTTCCACTGTATATAATGCTTTCTCATTACTCAAAGCTCTTTATATAGTGAGTGGGGAATCACTTCAACAAGATGGGTGTAACTGCAGTCTGCAATACCTATGACGTAGGTTCGATAGTGTCCGCAACATCATCCACGAAACACCCTCTGAGTCAGACGACCCTCCCATACCCATGATCTTAACCATAGCGTAACGAGGCCCTAATCTTAACCATAGTGTAACGAGGCCCTAATCTTAGCCATAGTGTAACGAGGCCCTAATCTTAACCATAGTGTAATGCAGTGGTTCTCAACCTGTGGGGCGGGGCCCCCTAGGGGGGCGCGAAGTAACAAAAAGGGGGGCGCGAAGATGTGAAAAAAAGAAAACAAGAATCAAAAATATGAAAACTACTTCATATTTTGAAACCAAAACAAATGAACCTAAACTACATTCTGATACTAGAAAAATAAATATAGAGTTAGATAAATGTCGATAAAAGTTAAGTAGTGTCACACACGTGTGTTTAGGAGACAGCTAAAGGGCTTAAATACATGTGATTCCATGCCAGACCAGGGGGTGGCGAGGTGCACTAATTTTCCCTCTCGATCTTTTGCAGACCATTCTAGGGAAATCCCACCCGGCTCTGGGGCAGCCACTGACGTCACTTCTGGTTCCGGTATTGATGACATCACTTCCGCTACTGGCCTTTAAAGCGGCCATCTTGCTTCATGGAAGTCAGTTCTGTTTTGGACTCTGTTGAATGAGCATGTCTCTATTATTTAATCATTTTTGCAGCCGAGAACAATTATATGGGTGGCTGCCCCAAACCTACTCGATGTCTTGTGGTCGTTTTTCTGACAGTAGGTATAATAAAATATGCATCTATGATATATCATTAATTAAAAACGAACAAATTGGTATTAGTGGGCTCCTTTCAAAAAAACATTAGGGGGGGGCGCGATTAAAACTGTTATGAAAACTTGGGTCGCAAATACTTAAAGGTTGAGAAATGTTGGTGTAATGCAATGGGTGTTTCACGTCTGACATTGAGGGTGTTTTGTGATCAATGACGTAGAAAACTGTACAAAGTACAAAGGCCTACGAGCTTGGGGGGCCTACTCGAGCCCACTTTTAATAACTAAAACAGCGGTTTCACAGTCTCGATGCAGTGGCTTCAACGTTCAATGTTTTGTTACCATCAACTCTGACCTTGATGGCTGATGACTAATTGCATGCTTCTGCCGATCTTCTCGTTGAACGCTATAGCACCGACATTTCCGCTCAATTGTCATTTTGTGTGTGTTTTCAATCCATTCTGTCAACCAAGTCGACTGTTTTCAAAATAGCTAAACTGGTGCTGATAGATCACCGTGCCTCGTCGTTTACTTTCAGTGACGTTTGCACGGCTTACGTGTTACTGCTGACTACGCTAGTGACTGCTGCTGTGTGTGAACGATCGTTCTCCCAGTTAAAGCTCATCAGAAATTACCACAGGAGCAACACGTCGCAAGACAGACTTAGTGGCTTGGCTGTACTCTCGATTGAAAAACAAGCGTACCAGACAACCTGACATGTCAAACATTGTTGAGACTTTTGCGCAACAGAAGACACGCAAACATTTTAAGGTACTAGTGATAATACAAGTAATATGATTTGTGATTTGTCAGTCAGTTCCATTTTTGTACGCTTTGTAATTTGTTACATATTGAAATTGCTTCATTTTATAGCACAGAACAGTTTCTAGCTTACATTACATTTTAATCATCTTCGTTCACATAGTTGTCTTGGAAAAGTAAGTGGGTCCACATTTTACATAAATTTATGTACTACTACTACTACCAAGACCTCCCACATTTCATTCCCACAATTTATTTAATAAAGCGATTAAAAAAGTTATAACAAATTCCATTTAGAGAGGTGGTTTGTTTGTGACCAGCGTGTGATAGTGACGCGGTTTTCGGATACCACTGCCCAGCCGGCTCCTTGGATTTAGTTGCAAATAAATTACTAAGAGTTATGCTAGACAGGAGGGGCCCACCTCCGGGTGCTACACAGGGGGCCCTCGGCAAGCTAGCTATGCCACTGGATGTTGGGGTGTTACATGACTGACCTCACAGGTACAGCAGTCCGCAATTATACTCCAATATACTGCAATCGACTGCAACCAACACTAATGTGCAGCAGGCATTATTGCGCCAGTACGCTCACCACATTTTAGCTGTTAGGTGGTAAAGGGGTTTGAGATAATTACCCAAGTAGACACAGGGGATAATAAGGGGAGCAGAATGACTAGACCATGGTGGGCAGTTTAGCCAGGATATCAGGATACACCCTACTATAAGATTGAGCAACACCTGGCAAGGACAGGAATTTTTCTGAACAGTCAGCATGGGTTCAGAGAGAGGTCGTGTTTTACTAACATGCTGGAATTCTATGAGGAGGCAACAAAAGGATATGATCAAAGTGGAGCAGATGAGATTATTTATCTGGACTTTCAGAAAGCATTTCATAAGGTGCCACACGAGAGGTTGGGCATCCAATTAAAAGAAGTGGGAGTTCAAGGTGATGT
Organism: Erpetoichthys calabaricus; assembly: GCF_900747795.2. Classification (NCBI taxonomy): domain Eukaryota; kingdom Metazoa; phylum Chordata; class Cladistia; order Polypteriformes; family Polypteridae; genus Erpetoichthys; species Erpetoichthys calabaricus. The sequence continues at coordinate 85,342,754 of NC_041408.2, forward strand.
TTCTAGATGGGTGCAGAATTGGCTCAGACACAGGAAACAGAAGGTGATGGTGCGAGGAACCTCATCAGAATTGGCCGATGTTAAGAGTGGTGACCAGCAGGGGTCAGTGCTAGGGCTGCTGCTATTTTTAATATATATACAAATGATTTAGATAGGAAGATAAGTAACAAGACGGTTAAATTTGCAGATGATACCAAGATAGGTGGATTAGCAGATAATTTGGAATCCGTTATATCATTACAGAAGGACTTGGATAGTATACAGGTTTGGGCAATTTGTGGCAGATGAAATTTAATGTCAGTAAATGCAAAGTATTACACATAGGAAGTAAAAATGTTATATTTGAATACACAATGGGGGGTCTGAAAATCGAGAGTACACCTCATGAGAAGGATTTAGGAGTCGTAGTGGACTCTAAGCTATCGACTTCCCGACAGTGTTCAGAAGCCATTAAGAAGGCTAAGAGAATGTTAGGTTATATAGTGCCTTGACGAGTGGTGAGTACAAGTCACAGGAGGTTCTGCTCTAGCTTTATAACTCATTGGTGAGGCCTCATCTGGAGTCCTGTGTGCAGTTTGAGTCTCCAGGCTACAAAAAGGACATAGCAGCACTAGAAAAGGTCCAGAGAAGAGCAACTAGGCTGATTACGGGGCTACAGAGGATGAGTTATGAGGAAAGATTAAAAGAGCTGAGCCTTTAAAGTTTAAGCAAAAGAAGATTAAGAGGTGACAGAATTGAAGTGTTTAAAATGATGAAGGGAATTAGTCCAGTGGATCGAGGCTGTTATTTTAAAATGAGTTCATCAAGAACACGGGGACACAGTTGAAAACTTGTTAAGGGTAAATTTTGCACAAACATTAGGAAGTTTTTCTTTACACAAAGAATGATAGACACTTGCAATAAGCGACCAAGTAGTGTGGTAGACAGTAAGATGTTAGGGACTTTCAAAACTCGACTTGATGTTTTTTTGTAAGAAATAAGTGGATAGGACTGGCGAGCTTTGTTGGGCTGAATGGCCTGTTCTCGTCTAGAGTGTTCTAATTTATAGTGACAATAACTTCAGTTTATTTGAATTGAATTGTTTGCTAGACCTTCTCCTTTGGCAAAGAGAATGCCTGGCCAAGACAAAGGTGTGACAGGCATCTCCATGATGTCCAGTGGGTGGTCAATATTTGTGACAAAATATTGAGGAAGATATGAGAATATATAAGGAAAATATGGAGAAAGATCTTGAGGTGATTCTGTACAAATTTAAGTGGTTGAGCAATAATCAATTGCATGTAACCTTCCATTTTAAAACCTTCAGACATGTTTTGCACAAATAAAATACTAGGACTATTTATTAGGGATTTTAATAATGGTTATTAACATTTCTGGTTACATTTTAAATAATCTTATTAAACTTGAAAATTACAGTGACAGAAATCTTTAGAGACCAGTGGTCTAGCAAACAGACAGAAAGGCATATAGTATTAGCAATGCACAATGACTTCTCTGCCAATACAGAAATTGCACAATTAAACTACCCATACATGTCTAAAAGTACTGATAAAATAATAAAAAGTGATCAGCTGTGAATAAAAGCTATATCAAGAAGACAATTAGGATAACAATAAAAGTCAAATTTGTTCTTAGTCTCTTACCAAGTCCTCATGATAAATGACATTATTTATTTAAAATAAAGGAAAATTAGTTCTGAGGAATTAAATAATTTCTTATTTTTAAAATTTGGCTATAATATATCCAAGTAGAAGTTTTCAAAAAAGTAGCCATGGACCAAAATAGAACTTACGACAGTATCGTCCGAGAACAGATGCACTCTGGTCCTGGCCTCAAACCTAGACCGGAGCTCTTTTCCTCCATAATGGGGTCTATGATGTGCTGTTTCCACACTTGGTGGTCCACATGGGCTCCTTTATTATGTTGTTGTCACTATTTATTTTAATGCAGCTGGGTTGAGTTGTGTTATGGGGTGGGTACCAAGCATGGGGTTTTACTTTATTTAAATTCCAGACAAAATGGCTTATGTTCCACTTTGAAGTCTTTACTTTAAATTTCTATAAAAATTCGATCACAAAAATAAAATAATAATGAACAGTAACACACAAGAAAAAAGTTGTTAGCGGCCAGTTCTGTAGCCAGTTTTACATTTCTGTAACAGAGTGCTGGCTTTTCAGCCACTGTGACTGTGACAGCAAAATGGTCCTGATTTGCAACATGTCATTTTTTTTCCTCCGGCTACTCTGCTTTTATTTTCCCATATCCCAACTTTCTGCGTGTGTCTGATTAATTGGCAATTTTTACCCTTGTATACTGTATATGGAACTAGCAGCTAACACTATTACATGCCTAGGGTCTTTGAAGACCTGGCACATATTAATATTGGAATCAAACCATAACAGTCCAAATTTTTATTGAAACATCTTCCCTGAACATTGCACTTCTTTTTAAACTAACTTTTAATGCTTAATTATTTTTAATTTTTAATATCTTAATACATAATTCACCAGTCTCCTTACTCACTCACTCACTCACTCACTCACTCACTCACTCACTCACTCACTCACTCACTCACTCACGTCCGTCCGAAGCCGAATGCGCAGTCGCCTTCTGTGCAGCTGCCCAAAAAACCTTATGAGACCGACATCGCAGCAGGCGGCGGATTTACGGCCGTGAACATTCAAAGAGAAAGGCGACTTCGACCGACATCCAACCCCAACATCGCGGGAGGCAGTGGATTTACGGCTGCAAAAATTCAAAGAGAAAGGCGACTTCGATTAAAGCTCTAGAGGCCTGAAAGGCGATTTCGACTACAGCTCGAGGCCTAATTACGCATTCATTCAATACACCTATATCAGGTTTGTGGTGCTTATACTTATTACTATTCCACTCGTGCCGGTTTCATCTTACGTTGTCGAAACGGGCTCTTTGTCTAGTTTATATATAATTACACACATTGTATTCCACACATTTCAGAACCTTATTTCAAAGTCAAAAGGTCAAAGTGAACTTTATTGTCATCTCAACCATATACAAGTATACAGATAGATGAAATTGTGACGCTCAGGGTCCACAGTGTAACAACATGAAGTGCAAATAATAGATTTTAAATTTAAATTTAAAAGTAAAACACAAACAAGACAAGACATTGTGCAAAGACAAGACAAAGAAGTAGCAGCAATATTGATGTGTAGTTAGCAATATGAACATTGATGCAATGTATGGTATTTGCAATCTAGATACATAAATATAGTCAATAGATATGTAATGTAATAAATAATAGATATAGATAATACAGAAATTATCAGTGTATGATGATAGTTGTTTAAGACATGTGTAAACAATGACAGGTCAGAATGTTTCACAGCAGAAGGATATCAAGAGTGTCAAAATCCTTAAAGGTCAGTATGAGATTTTCAGTTCTTCTCTACATGCACACTCGTCTTTGCAGGACAGTGGCTCGCATGTATAAAAGTTCTGTTTTTAGAGGTGGTTGAGGACGTGTGGAAGGTCCCAGGGGGCAGCCTGGTGTTAAGGAGTCTGACAGCTTGGGGGTAAAAACTATCCTGCAGCCTGGCAGATCTGGCTTTCATGGCTTGTACTTATACTGTATTGGTGATTTGTTCTGTTCTGTGTATTGTATTGTATGACCTCCCCTTCTTTTTGACACCCACTGCACACCCAACCTACCTGGAAAGGGGTCTCTCTTTGAACTGCCTTTCCCAAGGTTTCTTCCATTTTTTCCCCTACAAGGGTTTTTTTGGGACTTTTTTCTTGTCTTCTTAGAGAGTCAAGGCTGGGGGGCTGTCAAGAGGCAGGGCCTGTTAAAGCCCATTGTAGCACTTCTTGTGTGATTTTGGGCTATACATAAATGCATTGTATTGTATTGTATTTCTCAATATCCTGAGGGCCACCACTCCATCACAAAACCCAACTCACAAGTACATTCATACTCAACTGCAAAAATGGCCAGTATATGATCACCAGTTAACCTACATTTGCATTTTTAAAATCATAACTTTGGAATTGTTCAAGTAACACTTATTTCTTGACAATCATGGCATATTAATTTGCCTCATGAAACTATACTCTAAAGTGAAACCTTTCATACATTTCCAAACTAGCCCACTCTTGCATTTTATAATGAAGGTCCCAATGTGCAAAAACAAATAAAAAAAAAGCCTTAAAACTCACAGAATACACCCAAAAATTGAAAAGGGTTTGATTTAAGACTTCCGCATTTCTGAGGCCTGCTTGTGATAACCAAAGTAAACGAAATAGCACATTTTAGCACAGACTCTGGGTACTATTTTCTCAAGGTAAGGATACGTTTCTTGTTCCCTTCTCTACTCACAATGGGCAAGCGTAAGTGGAATTATGACAACCCCACCCCATAACAGGACTTTGACTTTGTTTTTCACTTACAGATTTAATCTTCATAGTTGTCAACTGGCTATAGTTCATCAATTAATTAATGGACAGATATTGTTGGTTTCCATTTATGTTTAATCAGTTTCTACCTTGTTCTCTGTGTATTTTAATACATCAGTACTTATATGTGTATCAGTTCTGTATTTAGTAATTAGCATCATCCATACTTGTATTTAAAATGAGAAATGTTATCAGCAGAGCACTGAAGAGCGCTATACACAAAATAAGTTGTATAGTATTGAAAGTAATCTGGAAATAATACATTTTATTCCAGAATCTTGGTGCTATTTTCTTGAGGTACGGATATGTTTCTTGCTCATTTGTCTGCTTGCACGGTCATTGTAGGTGGAGTTTTGACCTCCTCGCATACCCTTTGTCAATCTGTATTCTTCTTATTATCTGAATGTTGCTTCTGCAATTCTCTTTCTTCAGCGATTATGTTCTGCCATGGCTTGTGTAAAAGAGGACAAAGACAAAGGTAAAGATTTAGGGTGACACCATGACCCTGTATTTTGTAAAGGCAAAAACAATAAAGCTTTTCAGCAAAAGGAATCTCTCTGAAGATGTAAGTCTAAAATGACACTATCCGAGATGGCGACACGTCTGGTTAAATAGAGGCCAGGCAGGAAGAGGCAGGTTCGGGTGGACGGGCACTGGAAGTGACATCAGAGGTGGTGATGTTGTCAGTCATCTGGACTGAAGAAGAAGGAAGAGAAGAGGTGTTACGATGTAGTGTCACCCTGTGGATCGATAAGGAATTACCACCACCACAGCCTTTAAGTTGTCCCCAAGGTGCACGTGTGTGGCACTTGTAACAACAGAAAGATGTGCCCTCAAATCACATGATTGTTTTTTTCCTAAATGGTGCTCATTTTTCACCTGTTAGATTCTGTGTTGTTATTTTATATATCCTATGAAGCAAAATTCACACCGAATAGCAGTGTAATAAAAAGCATTTCATAGTACTTTGTCTAAATAGCAATAAATCTGCACTGATTTTATATATATATATATATATATATATATATATATATATATATATATATATATATATATATATATACTGTATATATATATCCATCCATCCATTTTCCAACCCGCTGAATCCGAACACAGGGTCACAGGGATATATATATATGTGGAAGTGTGTGCATCTGTCTATCTGGCCCGGAAGTAATAAAAGTAATCTATATAATAAAAGCCCAGCGCGGTGTCCGGGTCCGGGTTCCTTTTGGCTGTATAGCCGCCCCGTAGAAACGTGGTGTATGCAGGTTATCAGGTGTGACGCTAATTAACACCCGTACTACAACAGATTATATTGTTGATATACTATTAACTATTTACAGGGATCAACTGTTTTGGGGAAGTTCATAACAAAAAAAAAAAATAAAATTATAAATAACATTTACACTTTGCTACATGTGCACTTCAGTATTTCGAGCCCCGTGTCTGAGTCTGTACGGAGGAGACCTTATCGAACAATGCCGAAACGAAAGGCAACTGAACCTGCTCCTGCGAGAGAGCACACATTACAGCATGATCACGAAGCAAAGAGGCAAAGGCGTGCCAGTCGCTCGCAAGAAACGGACACTCAGCATTCACACAGATTAGCTCAACGACGTGTCTCTGCCACACAACGAAAGGCAACTGAAACCTCTACAGAGAGATAAGACAGATTACGCCGTGATCGCATTACCGCAACGACGCGTCTCCACTCCTCTTCCTTACAACCATTTACACAATGTATACGATTCTGATTAGTCTGCGTTCCACACTTCGTGAATCATGGGTTTTGTTTTGAAATTTTCTTCATCCATCCATCTCATCCATCCATCCATCCATCCATTTTCCAACCCGCTGAATCCAAACACAGGGTCACGGGGGTCTGCTGGGGCCAATCCCAGCCAACACAGGGCACAAGGCAGGAACCAATCCCGGGCAGGGTGCCAACCCACCGCAGGACACACACAAATACACCCATCCACACACCAAGCATACACTAGGGCCAATTTAGAATCGCCAATCCACCTAACCAGCATGTCTTTGGACTGTGGGAGGAAACCGGAGTGCCCGGAGGAAACCCACGCAGACACGGGGAGAACATGCAGTTCACGACTGCCAGGCGCGTTTAAACAGGGAGTCCTTCAACTGTGGTCATCCAACGCACAGCATAGCGTGCGCCAAGTCACTAGTAGAGTAATAAAATGCACTGCATTTGTCATTCCAACAGATGATGCATCACAAACATTTGTAGTAATAAAATGCATCACATTTGTCACTCCAACAGATGGCGCATCACCAACATTTAGAGTAATAAAATGTGCTGCATTTGTCATTCCAACAAATGACGCATCACAAACATTTGAATTAATAAAATGCATCACATATGTCATTCCAACAGATGGCACATCACAAACATTTGTAGTGATGCATTTTATTACCACAAACATTTATGATTTGCCATCTGGATGTCATTATTTACATGCATTACAAAAAAACGTTACAATAGATGGTGCACTGTAAAAGCTAATGCTGAGGTCTATATTGATTACTTCGACTTACAGTGTACGTGTGTGTGTGCTTTCATTGCTTAGATATTTCTCATTTAAGAAAAGTGAACAGCATTCTTACTGAGCATTTGAGGACAATGTTTTTTCTGTGATTAGTAATAATTGTGGTGAAGACACCATCATGAAGAACTCAAAGCCCTGTCTATGGTGAGTCTTAAAAGGAGTCTGGGTTTACGATTTAAAGGAATGAATAATTAGTTGTTACTAGTGTCATGGCTGTGAGCTTAATTTGTTGCTGTTACCTGTGCTATTACTTTATGATTTTTTTACATCTATTCTACTAAAAAGGCCAGTTTTCAGTTAAAACTGAGAAAAACAAGTAAGCATTATGAATAAGTAAACAGGTAGGAATATTAAGATCACACAATAGCTGCAACAGCCATACAGCCAAGCTGTCAGGAGACATTTGTTTCCTTTTAAAATGTGAATAGCAGGTTCAAGAGAGACAAGTAATTCAAGTCCATCAGCCATTAAATTAAAGACGGCTATTGCACTAGGCAACACAGTGCTCAACTGGGCTTAAATGAATATAGTGCTGTAAGTTATGCATGTAAATGTTTTGCAAATTAGACGTGCGTTTGACCGTTTTTAATTGCAGTTATCACTATCCCATAAACTGTGAGAGAAAAATAATTGCATGCATAAAAGGATATCTCACATGACATGAATTTATTTACATAATTTAAAGCTTCCAAGGAGCCCCCTTCTGTTTTATCAATTAGGATAAATGACATTAAACAGTATTTGAGATAGAGGATGAAAAACAAAAATGCCCTTAAATGTTTTGATGAGACAGGACATGACTTTTTCAAATAAAAAAAAAATTTAAAAAGCATCTCTTCCTTTTTGGACAGCAGGCGTCTCTTTGACCCTGGACTTGAGCCGAATTGACCTCGTAGTAAAAATGGTGACAGCCAGTTACCAGGATGAAAAAAAAAATGCACTTCTTTGTGTCCATGTTCTTTAAAATCCTAATGGTTATCTTCAGTTAGAAAGACCCTACTTGTAGTACAAGGATATTTAAAAAAATAAGTTCACACAATCTCATGCACTCACTGTAGGATTACGTGAAGGCCAGACACAACAAAGACTTGACCAAATGCTGCTTTGTCCATATATTCTCCAAACCTGTCCTGGTGTTTTCTCCACTGTGACCCCAATGCCCCCTTCCTCACTGAAAGCAATCTTGGAGAAGTCTCTGCAACTGGGATGTTGTTAACAGTTTGTACACCACCACCAGTTTCACGTCATTGACCACCCGGGTACAAGGTAGGAAAGCACTTTGTCTGAGACCTGGAGAGAGAGAGCGAGAGAGAGAGAGAGGGGAGAGACAGGTTGGGGGCACAAGATCATTTTATAGCACGTTGCCTCACCCAGCACACGATGAACTACCTGGATTGGCACCTGAGTGCAGCTGTGCAACGGGTGACACCTCAGCACCACAGTGGAAAGGTGTGAAGTTTTTTACAGTGGCTGGAAGGAAATAGTCTCATACATGGGACCGTCCAGGTTAGCCCCACCATCCTTGTCAATTTCTGGAACCACTTCAACCTGGAACTGCTGACAATGTACCCGAGGATGAGCCGAGTAAATGAGGACACACACAGACACAGTTAGCAAGAGGTGGTGCAAGAGCTTAGTACTTTTTACTTTCTTGTATTGTAATTGTCCAAAAATTCAATCTCGAGATTTCAATGAATCTCGACGTTTTAGACCTCCCTGACTTTCTCGTACATAAAGTGTAGGGAAAGTATTGGAATCGTCCAGAGATTTGATGTTGAGATTTTGATGAATCTCGATATTGTAGACATCCCTGACTTTCTCGTATACGAAGTATAGGGAAAGTATTGGAATCGTCCAAAGATTCTATGTCGAGATTTTGATGAATCTCAATGTTTTAGACCTCCAATGACTTTCTCGTATATGATGTGTAGGGAGAGTATTGGAACCGTCCAAAGATTTAATGTCGAGATTTTGATGAGTCTCGAACATTTTAAACCTCCCTGACTTTCTCGTATATGAAGTATATGGAAAGTATTGGAATCATCCAAAGATTCGATGTTGAGATTTTGATGAATCTCGATGTTTTAGACCTCCCTGACTTTCTCGTATATGAAGTGTAGGGAAAGTATTGGAATCGTCCAAGGATTTGGTGTCAAGATTTTTATAAATCTCAACGTTTTAGACCTACCTCCCTGACTTTCTCATACACAAAGTATAGAGAAAGTATTGCAATAGTCCAAAAATTCAATGTCGAAATTTTGATGAATCTTAACATTTTAGACCTCCGATGACTTTCTCGTATACGATGTGTAGGGAGAGTATTGGAACTGTCCAAAGATTTAATGTCGAGATTTTGATGAGTCTCGAACATTTTAGACCTCCCTGACTTTCTAGTATATGAAGTATATGGAACGTATTGAAATCATCCAAAGATTCGATGTTGAGATTTTGATGAGTCTCGACATTTTAGACCTCCCTGACTTTCTCGTATACGAAGTATATGGAAGTATTGGAATCACCCAAAGATTCAATGTCAAGATTTTGATGAATCTCGACGTTTTAGACCTCACTGAGTACAAAAATACCATTTTTGGAGTTATGTCTGTCTGTCTGTGTGCGTGCATGTGCGTGCGTGCGTGCGTGAGTGTGTGTGTAAACTCGATAACTTGAGTGCGTTTTCACTTATGTCAACCAAATTTTGCATACAAGTATTAGGTACAAAACATAGATTTCTATCAACTTTTGGGCTATTTCTGCTAACCGGAAGTGGTATTTTACCTTTTATTCATGCAACTGCAGAGTCCGATTAATTCAACTGTACTTTTATAATGAATGTTTAATATATTATTAATTTGGTTTGATTTGTTGTTCATGGTTCTGTAATGTACATAATATAAAAATATAACCATTGCCTGTTTACTCCTCAAATATCCATCCCCACATCTGAGTATACAAGAAAGTCTAGAGGAGACCACTCCTGATTTTTACTTATCAAAACAAACAGTGTCCAAAGTACTGCTCAGTCAAATAGTTAAATAATCCATAAAGTCAAGTGAGTGGTGGAGGTTTACAAGTTCAAAAGCAAATAATGAATAAACCCATTAAAACAAGATGAAAATCAAGTGCATAAGTATCTTTCCTTTAAAATCCAGGCTTGGTGCTCCTCTCTAAAACTCCAGCGTCTCCTCGGCTTATCCTTCCAGGAATTGCTCTGCATGGGGAGACGTCCACCAGCAAGTGCAGACAACCCTTAAGTCCTGCTCGAGTCAATGTTGCCAGCCACTCAGGATTTTCTGGATGCCATACCGAGCTTTGCTTCCCGCCCAGAAAGTAGTTCTCTCTAAGATATTTGAACTGAACGGTCAAGCACTGTGCTTCAACATTCTGCATTCTTCTCAGTCGCTGATTACCTTCAACCTTCTTTTGTTTGGTCAGTTTCTGAATATCTCATTGCAAAAATAAAAAATCTTTTGCTTGAAAATGCAGTCCAATTAACTTGATTGATTTTGATCTGCTCTTGTCTTACCCAGGACGGGTTTATGCTTTGTGGCCAATTCTTCTGGGTAGGCTCTAACGGTCCACCATTCTGGTCCAAATTAAATGGATTTGGGGAGGTTATGTTAGGGTGTGTTCTGGGCCTTTATTCTCTTACTTGACATAAATGGAGGTGCATTATCTTCATCTGGCGCATGGAGTGATGTGAGATCAAGACTTTGGGTGCTCTAGGATCATCACACAGACACATTCTATGGAAGAGCTGCACAGCAGTGGGAGATGGAGCCTTCACACTAATGGCAAAGGAGGGGTGGCTCTGTTTTTTAGAAGATGTTGTGAATTGTCACACCAATAATGCAAGACATACCACACCATTCAAGGTACCAAATGTAATTTGGTCTCAGCTACGTGAACTTTCCTCCAGCACTGTGTTAGTCAGTGGACCCTGAAATGAAAGGACTGTTTTCTATTACCTTTTGTTTTATTTGCTTTCCCAAGCATCTGCCTGAACAAATTGTTTTCTTTTGATTTTTACGCACAGTGTGATAAAGTTAAAACAGATGTGTTTATGTCTTTATTTTCTTTGTTTGAACCACAATTTATGGTAAAATGTCTATTTGAACATTTCAGAAGGTAAAACAAGCTGGGAAGCATGTGAAATGAATAGCCTTGACACACAAAAGAAGGTTTGGGGCAGCCACCCGTATACTTAATCCTGGCTGCAAAAAGGCAAATATGTTGCACAGTTGTGTACAGAATTGACTCTAAAACAGAACTGATTACAAATAGCGGTCATCTTGCTTTTAAAGCAGGTCGGCTGAAGTGACGTTATCGGGGGGGCCGGGACTGGAAGTGATTTCTTGGGGTCAGAACTGGAAGTGACCTCCTCGGGGCCGGAAACCAGAAGTGACATCCTCGGGGGCCAGAAGTGATGTCCTCGGGGCCTGGAACCGGAAGTGAGTTCTTGGGGCCAGAACCAGAATTGACGTCCTCAGGGCCAGGAACAGAAAGTGACATAATTGGAATCAGGAAGAATTCTGGTCTGCAGAGATAAAAGAGAAAGGTTTACTGCACCCTGCCACCCCCTGACCTGGCATGGAGTTACCTTCTTTTGGTCCTTCTAGTTGCCTCCCATGTGCACGTGTGTGACAGGCTTTAACAGGTTTACCCCACCCTTAAGTGGCAATTACATTTTAAATTGAAGAATTCACTCTTGTGAGAACTTGAAGCACTCTTGAATTATCCTACAACCCATATAAATCTATAGATCTATACAAGGTGTCCCTGATCTGCTGAAGGTCTGTGTGTTGGAGCTGGGGAGTCTTCTACAGCACATCTTTAACCTAAGCCTGGAACAGGGGAGAGTCCTGAGGCTTTGGAAAACATCTTGCATCACCCCAGTCCCAAAGGTATCACGTCCTAGTGAGCTGAATGACTTCCGGTCTGTCGCTCTGACGTCACATGTGATGAAGACCATGGAGCGGCTGCTGCTTCACCACCTGAGGCCACAGGTCTGCCACGCCCTCAACCCTCTGCAGTTCGCATACCAGGAGAAGGTGGGAGCGGAGGATGCCATCATCTACATGCTACACCGATCTCTCTCCCACTTGGACAGAGGCAGTGGTGCTGTAAGAATTATGTTTCTAGACTTCTCTAGCACCTTCAACACCATCCAACCTCTGCTCCTTAGGGACAAGCTGACAGAGATGGGAGTAGATTCATACCTGGTGGCATGGATCGTGGACTATCTTACAGACAGACCTCAGTATGTGCGTCTTGGGAACTGCAGGTCTGACATTGTGGTCAGCAACACAGGGGACTGTACTTTCTCCAGTCCTGTTCAGCCTATATACATCGGACTTCCCATATAACTCAGAGTCCTGCCACGGGCAAAAGTTCGCTGACGACACTGCTATCGTGGGCTGCATCAGGAGTGGGCAGGAGGAGGAGTATAGGGACCTAATTAAGGACTTTGTTAAATGGTGCGATTCAAACCACATACAACAGAACACCAGCAAAACCAAGGAGCTGGTGGTGGATTTTAGGAGGCCCAGGCCCCTCAAGGACCCCAAGATCATCAGAGGTGACTGTGTGCAGAGGGTGCAGACCTATAAATACCTGGGAGTGCAGCTGGATAATAAACTGGACTGGACTGCCAATACTGATACTCTGTGCAAGAGAGGACAGAGTAGACTATACTTCCTTAGAAGGCTGGCGTCCTTCAACATCTACAATAAGAAGCTGCAGATGTTCTATCAGATGCTCCTCTTCTACGTGGTGGTGTGCTGGGGAGGCAGCATAAAGAAGAGGGACGCCTTACGCCTGGACAAACTGGTGAGGGAGGCAGGCTCTATTGTAGGCACGGAGCTGGACAGTTTGACATCTGTGGCAGAGCGACGGGCGCTGAGCAGACTCCTATCAATTATGGAAAATCCACTGCATCCACTTAATAGTATCATCTCCAGACAGAGGAGCAGCTTCAGCGACAGACTGCTGTCACCGTCCTGCTCCACTGACAGACTGAGGAGATCGTTCCTCCCCCACACTATGCGACTCTTCAATTCCACCCGGGGGGGTAAACGTTAACATTATACAAAGTTATTGTCTGTTATACCTGCATTTTTATCACTCTATAATTTAATATTGTTTTTTATCAATATGCTGCTGCTGAAGTATGTGAATTTCCCCTTGGGATTAATAAAGTATCTATCTATCTATCTATCTATCTATCTATCTATCTATCTATCTATCTATCTATCTATCTATCTATCTATCTATCTATCTATCTATCTATCTATCTATCTATCTAAAGTCTGGACACATAGGAAATAGCACTACTTATAACTAACTATATATTTTTTGCCCCACAGATTAAATATGAGTTTGTCAAAAAAACAAAGAATTGAATTGGTATTTCTCAGTGGACATGAAGGATGGTCATATCGAAAGATAGCGGCTTATTTTAATACACATCATCCCAGAAGGACCCCAATTGGCTTTTCCACCGTGGTGAAGGTATTTAGAAAGTTTAAAGAAACAGGCAGAGTTAATGCGTCGGGTTCATGTGAATCGCGCAAACTGCATCGAACTTTGCATCAGAAATGGTAGCAATCACATTGAAGATGTTATTAATTAAAATTCCAATGAAATAAAATGTTCATATTTTTTACTGAAAATATGCATTTTACCTATGTGTTCAGACTTTAGGGATACCCTGTATATATATAAAATCCAACGTCTGTCTGTATGTCTGTCCATTTTTCACGAGAGATCTACTTAACAGATTTAGATCATTTTTTTTTCTAGAATTTGCTTGAACATTCCAGTTGATTTTGCAACTTCTCTCATCACACTAAGTATCATAGTTCACTTGCGACACCAATTTATTCGCACAAATCTGAGGGAGAGGCTGTGGGCCGAGGGGTAAGGGAAGTGGGCGGGGCCCCCCTCACTCACACGTTAGTCTCTATTCGAGTCGGTCTGATGTGGCATTGTCGAGAAGGTTCTAATCCCTCGCATTCCCCTAATTGTGACGGACATGACCTCTCAATTCAGGAGATTACAGTTCTCTGTGAAGCTTTGCTTTGCAATGTCAATTAACAAGGCCCAGGGACAGACACTCAAGTTGGCAGGGGTTGATCTTAGCTCACCATCCTTCTCGCATGGTCAGCTTAACGTCATTTTCTCCTGGGTTAGTTCCCCAAGAAACCTATATGTCCTCGCCCCTGATAGAAAAACCTAAAATATTGTATATCAAAAGGCCCTCAGATATGGAAGCTATCAATATAAATTCTTCTCAATACAAATTTAATTTTTTTTTGTTTTGATTTTTAAAAGTTTGTCCTGATTCACTACTACATGGGCACAGCTGCAGTGAACAGCCAGTGTGTATATATATATATATACATATTTAGGCAAGGTCCAGATACTAGAATTATTCCAGGGTCCATCTCACCTCAAGGAGTTAGAGCAGGTTTGTCCAATTACGGTCCTGGAATGCCACAATGGCTGCAGGTTTTCTTTCTAACCATCTTCTTCATTAGTGACCAGTTTTGGCTGCTAATTAACTTCTTTTGCTTTCATTTTAATTAACTTCACGTAGATCCCTTAGTTGCTTCGTTTTCCTTACTTAGCAGCCAAGCAAAAATGAGAACACAAAATGAGCCGTCACATGACCAGCTAACCACAGTATCTGGAAATAAAGAAAGGTGGACGTCTCAGTATGGCTGATAGATAGATAGATAGATAGATAGATAGATAGATAGATAGATAGATAGATAGATAGATAGATAGATAGATAGATAGATAGATAGATAGATAGATGGATACTTTATTAATCCCAATGGGAAATCTGCTCAGGTCTCCAAAACATTTTGACGGGGTTCTTAGAAAAAACAGAAAATGAACAGTTTTGGAAATGTCTGCTGTGGAAGAATGAGAGCAGCAACAAGCTGTGGAATTAAATAATGGGTTTAATTAACAGCAAGAATCAACTTCTCATTAAGAAATTGGTTGGAGTGAAATTGGCTGGAGTTTGAAACCCCAATTGAGCTGTTCATCTGTTGGCTCCTTTCATGTCTCATTTCTACTTGGCTGCCATTTAATGAAGAAACAAATGAATTCAGAAGACTGAATCCCTAAAAACAGGGCTATCAAAAAGAAGGGAATGGGAGTTAATTGGCAGGGAAAACTGGTCACTGATTAGGAAAAGGGTTAGAATGAAAATCTCTGACCACTGTGGCCCACAAGGACCGGAGTTGGACACCCCTGACTTATACGATGCCCAAACCAGAATAACGAATTATAAGGACTGGGTGACATTATTTGCTCATTTATTTACATTTTCAAGACACTTTTATCCATTCATAAAAGCTTTGAAGAGGATGAAGGGCTAAGATTAAAAAAATTTCTGAAATTCTACCAATTAACGTTTTTCTGAGAAAAGAAAATTGATAATCGGATACAAAAATATCCTCCACAGAGTGTCAAACATGAGAAAGTAACTCGCAAAATATTGACAGAAAAATCATAAAAAGCATTATGTGGGATTTTGAACAGAGCTTATCTCGATGACAGTGGATTATTATTGGATGATTTATCATAGCTAAGCATACAGTAAATGATCTGCTGAAAAAGAAAATTGTGTTTGTCATGTGTTCCATCTGTAATAATCAAGCATAATTTTATTAAACTAGCCTAAGATTTCACCACATTTGTGCTCAATGATAAGAAATATGTTTTTGTGAATTAGGCGGAAAGAAAAAAATCAACAATAATGACATTTTGTAATGAGTAGGCTTTTCCCTTATGGAACGCAGTGCATGCCGAAAAGCTGTGTCTTTGTTGCTCTTCTGCCTTGTAAAGGGGAGACCGCGTGTATTAAGCACATTCAGGAATATGTTTACCCATTTGTGATAGACAACAGGGATGGACGGGCATCACAATCAGGGTAGAGGGTGCCAGAAACACATAGCTGCCTACCCAGACAGGAGGCCATTGTGGATAAATAAAGTTCAACAAGAACATGGGGGCACAGTTGGAGAGTTGTTAAGGGTAATTTTCACACAAACATTAGGAGGTTTTTCTTCACACAGAGAATAACAGACTGGTGGAATAAGTGACCAAGTAGTTTGGTAGACAGTTGGACTTTAGGAACCTTCAAAACTCGACTTCATGTCATTTTGGAAGAATTTCATGGATAGGATTTCAAATGTTTTAATGATGGCACAGATGGATTGGCATCTGATTTGTCTTGGTAGAGTTATATATTACTCTACTTTCCCCTTTTGCATTATTAATGTGTAGTCTTTGTCAGAATGCCTCAAATCTCACAGACTTATCACTGTTTATAAGGTATTATAGTATACAGTCATATGAAAAATTATGGGAACCCCTCTTAATTCTTTGGGTTTTTGTTTCTCATTGGCTGAGCTTACAAAGTAGCAACTTCCTTTTAATATACGACATGCCTTATGGAAACAGTAGTATTTACAGCAGTGACATTAAGTTTATTGGATTAACAGAAAATATGCAATATGCATCATAACAAAATTAGACAGGTGCATAAATGTGGGCCCCCCAACAGAGATAGGACATCAATACTTAGCTGAGCCTCCTTTTGCACATATAACAGCCTCTAGACGCTGTCCACCTATAGCCTCTGATGAGTGTCTGGATTCTGGATGGAGGTATTGTTCACCATTCTTCATACAAAATTTCTCCACTTCAGTTAAATTTGATGGCTTGCACAGCAAATCATCCCATAGATTTTCAATGATATTCAAGTCAGGGGACTGTGATGGCCATTTCAGAACATTGTACTTCTCCCTCTGCATGAATGACTTTGTAGATTTTGAACTGTGTTTTGGGTCATTGACTTGTTGGAATATCCAACCCCTGTGTAACTTCAACTTTGTGACTGATGCTTGAACATTATCCTGAAGAATTTGCTGATATTGGGTTGAATTCATCTGAAACTCGACTTTAACAAGGGCCCCAGTCCCTGAACTAGCCACACAGCCCCACAGCATGATGGAACCTCCACCAAATTTGACAGTAGGTAGCAGGTGTTTTTCTTGGAACGTGGTGTTCTTCTTCTGCCATGCAAAGTGCTTTTTGTTCTGACCAAATAACTCAATTTTTGTCTCATCGGTCCAAAGCACTTTGTTCCAAAATGAATCTGGCTTGTCTAAATGAGCATTGGCATACAACAAGCGACTCTGTTTGTGTCGCGAGTGCAGAAAGGGCTTCTTTCTCATCACCCTGCCATACAGATGTTCTTTGTGCAAATTGCGCTTAATTGTAGAACAATGTACAGATACACCATCTGCAGCAAGATATTCTTGCAGGTCTTTGGAGGTGATCTGTGGGTTGTCTGTAACCATTCTCACAATCCTGCACATATGCCGCTCCTGGATTTGTCTTGGCCTGCCAGACCTGCTGGGTTTAACAACAACTGTGCCTGTGGCCTTCCATTTCCTGATTCCATTCCTTACAGTTGAAACTGACAGTTTAAACCTCTGAGATGGCTTTTTGTAGCCTTGCCCTAAACCAGGAGACTGAACAATCTTTGTTTTCAGATCTTTGGAGAGTTGCTTTGAGGATCCCATGCTGTCACTCTTCAGAGGAGAGTCAAAGGGAAGGAAGCACAACTTTCAATTGACCGCCGTAAATACCTTTATATCTCATGATTGGACACACCTGACTATGAAGTTCAAGGCTTAATGAGCTCATCCAACCAATTTGGTGCTGCAAGTAATCAGCATTGAGCAGTGACAGGCATTCAAATCAGCAAAATGACAAGGGGACCCACATTTGTGCACAGCCAGTTTTTCACATTTGATTTAATTTCATACAACTAAATACTGCGTCACTAAAAATCTTTGTTTGGAAAACACCTCAGTACTCAGATGTTCCTAGGAAATGAAAGACATACCACTGTTATATTTTTTGTTGAAAGGAGAGTCAATTATTATGCAGGCTGAGAGGGGTTCCCAAACTTTATCACATAACTGTATAACTTCTCCCCACCTTCCCTTCTACATTTATAACCTCAGGCAAGTAGGTGTAATAAAAGACAAGCAGGAGTTAACTTACAATTTAAACAATGTATTATTGATAATATTCATAAATAATAACAATATGCAAAGTACATTTGAATACTGGCAACCATACAGCCTGATAAATGGTGATGTGTAGTTTCACGCGGCACACAGACTTGTTAGTTACTCTAGTTAAGGCCTCATTTGTGGTCAGCTTTCTTCAGAACAGGCCGCATGCCTGTCTCAATATGGCTGCTGAGCTGTGCTCTTCATTGTGTTGTCCTTTTCAGTCCATGGTGTGAGATGGTCTTTCATCAGTTTGGTAAGAGAGAGAGAGTGAGGTAAAGCAAGCAAATTTATAAGTTTTCTGTCCAACCCCTACAGCCAATAGGGCGTCGTGGTACTTAAAGGTTTTTGATACAAGCCAGTCCCAAACAGCCATACTTCAGACTACAGAATACCCTCACATCTGCCCTCCAAACCAGGTGTTAAGCTAAAGCTTGGCAGTTAGGCAGTCTGGCTTTCCTGAGGGGGTTGACCGAGAGACTTTAGCAGAGAAATATTAGCCAAACTTGTTTGAGGCACTTACCCCAACCCTGTCATAAAAAAGAGACTCAGTCCTAAAAGGGGATAGGGGTTCTTAAACCATTGCTGTTATTATCAATAATGTAATAACAATATTACATTGCTTTGTCTAAGTTACAAATAAAGACATACAAAATATTTATCAACTTGTACGCAAAATTTCACATCACAACAGCATCCCAGTCACGGTGGTTGCTATTCCCTTTCCCAATTTGTAGATCGCGTCACACACGTGCGAATAGGAGACAGCTGAGTGGACCAAAAGAAGTTAATTCCACGCCAGACCAGGGGCTGGCGGGGTGCGCTAAACTTTCCTCTGTTTCCTTTGAAGACCAGATATGGGAAAACCTGCCTGATTTCTCTGCAACGACGTCAGTTCCAGTCCTGGTGCCCCAAAAGATGTCACTTCCAGTCCCGGCACTCCGAAAGACATCACTTCCAGTCCCAGCACCATCATGAAACATTACTTCCGGTCCCAGCCTCCAAGATACAATACTATACAATACAATACAATTTATTTTTGTATAGCCCAAAATCCCACAAGAAGTAACGCAATGGGCTTTAATAGGCCCTGCCTCTTGTTGGGCGTGCAGTGGGTGTCAAAAGAAGGGGGTCAATACAATACAATACAATACAATACACAGAACAGAACAAATCCTCAATACAGTATCAAAATAAAAATTTTTGAAGTACGGAGCAGAATTTAACAGTAGATGATATCACATAAGAAGATTTGGATATATTTAGAGTCCTGGAGACCTCATCCATCAAGCTGCCTCCCCCATTTGGCCATTCCATGGCTGAAACAGCGCTAGGCCAGCCAATCTGATGAAAGGACCCCTCCTTCCCACAATTTCTGCGATCCTCCATCAGGGATGACTTTACCTTAGGTAGGCAAAACAACTTGACAGGTGGGCTGTGGCACCAAGTGCCACATTTGAGTATCGAGAAGAGAAACAGAATAAGTGAGGGTTAGTATCCAATTATAACTATCATGTTACTTATGTTTTAGTGCTAATGACTAACAACAGTCTGTACAGTTAATCAGCAGCTCTAGTCAGGGTGTGCTAAACTGAAGTAGTGAGTCTTCAGCTGGGATTTAAAAGCTGAGACCGAAGGGGCATCTCTTATAGTAGCAGGCAGACCATTCCACAGTTTAGGGTCCCTGTAACTAAAAGCTCAACCCCCCCCACTGTTATTTTATTAATCCTTGGAATCCTAAGCAGACCAGCATCTTGAGATCTTAATGTGCGCTCTGGTTTGTAAGTCATGATAAGTTCTGACAAGTAAGCCGGACCTTGGCCATTTAATGCTTTAATATGTTAAAAGGAGGATTTTGAAATCTGCCCTAAACTTAACCAGGAACCAGTGTAAGGATTTAAGAACTGGAGTTATGTGTTCGTATGATGACATATAAAATTATATTATGTAATCTATAAAGACTGCGGTGGGTTGGCACCCTGCCCGGGATTGTTTCCTGCCTTGTGCCCTGTGTTGGCTGGGATTGGCTCCAGCGGACCCCCGTGACCCTGTGTTCGGATTCAGCGGGTTGGAAAATGGATGGATGGATGGATGAATCTATAAAGACGCCCCTTTGACTTAAGGAGTCAGTTCAACTTGAGGACCTGCACACTTCAGTGCTTATTTAAACCATTGCTGCCAGGTATAATATATGGGTGGCTGCCCCAAACCTTTCTGTGTGTCCAAGGCTGATTTATTTCACAACCAGTATATTGGCAGGACAGAGAGAGACTGCTTCCCAGGTCCATGAGTTCCCCAAATCATAGTTTCGTAAGCTATGGGTCATGACCCAAGGTTGCCTGGAAAGAAACTGTTTCTGAGTCTATCGGTCAACACTTTCAAAGATCTATATTGCCAACCAGAGGGCAACAATTCAGACAGATGGTGACCAGGGTGTGAAGGATCTGTAATGGTATCTGTGGCTCTGGTGAGATAGCGGGAGCGGGCAATGTCTTCCAAGGAGGGCAGACAGCAGCCTGTGATTTTTGACTGCTGTGTGTATGACTCTCTGGAGAGCCATCCTGTTTGTCGCCATGCATCCGGCGTACCACACTGTGACACATTGTGCCAGCCACCAATAGCTTTTGCTCCAAGTTGTTTTCCCTGAGCACTCTCAGAAAGTGCAGTCCCTGTTGCGTTTTTTTGACCATTGATGCAGTGTTTTCAGTGTCATGCACGAGCGCATGTGGAGCAGCTTAAAGACCCGACATGCAACGCGACAAGTCGTGCCAGGGGACAACGGCGGGGTACTAACCTCTCTCTCTTTATTTTCTCAGAAAAGACGAAGCATCGCCGCCGTAATCACACCGGACGACTCCAAGAAGCACAACACTTCCAAGTCCCTTTCTTTCCTCTCATCCCCCTTTGATGACGTCAGCTACCCATCCACCACCACGCTTTCCCAGAATCCCACTGTTTTGATTTCCGGTCCACCTCCATAAATTGTCCGTCCACCAGCCCTTCTATGTCTGATGATTTGTATTAATTATTTTCACCTTATTTACAGTATATGGTCTGTCAAAGTATTCTTCGAAAACAGCAAACCCATCATCACTACGCAACGCGCTTTCGGAACACATTCCTCCTAACGGTGATGTCCCAAATCAGAAAGCAATTCTTCAGTGGGTGTCTAAATTTAGACAGACGGGTACAACATTGAACAGAAAATCTCCAGGCCGTCCTCGGACTGTAATGAATGCCTGAAAACATCCAAGCTTAAGGGCATCAATTTTGCAGTCTCCTAGACTTTCAGCGCACTTCTGCCTTAAGTATTTCCAACACTTTTTTGATTTTGCATGAGGACCTTAATTTCCATCCATACATAATGATGGCAGTGCAGGAACTCACTGAGAGAGACTGGGAGAGCCATAGAGAGTTCTGTGCAAACATTCTGCAAACCGTTCATCGAGATGCCATCGTCAAGTGCTGCGACGAGGCACATTTCCATTTGAATGGTTGCTTAAATAAGCAAGACTTTCCCTATTGGGCTGAAACCAACCCGTTTCGTGAACTTCATCAGAGACCCCTGCACAGTGAGTGTGTTAGTTTGATGCGTCATCGCAGAATTTGGAATTGCAGGCCTTTACTTTTTTAGATAGATAGACAGTCTTCTCTGCATGTGAACAGCTGCTGCAAGCAAAGAGACTCACTAGCTCAGGACAAGCAGACCACCTGTGCCAATCACCAATGCAGCTTCCTGCTCAACTTTTCTCCTTCTTATTGGAGGTAACCCTCCTCAGCTGGCAATCACCCACACCAGGTGGTAGGAGACAAAGCTGGAGGTGGCAGAGGTAAAGATGTTAAGATTCGCATTGGGTGTGACCAGGATGGACAGGATTAGAAATGAGGACATTAGAGAGTCAGCTCTGGTTGGATAGTTGGGAGACAGAGTCAAAGAGGCAAGACTGCAAGACAGATAGATAGATAGATAGATAGATAGATAGATAGATAGATAGATAGATAGATAGATAGATAGATAGATAGATAGATAGATAGATAGATGTGAAAGGCACTATATAATAGATAGATAGATAGATAGATAGATAGATAGATAGATAGATAGATAGATAGATAGATAGATAGATAGATAGATAGATAGATAGATAGATAGATACTTTATTAATCCCAAAAGGAAATTCACATATGTGAAGTTGGGTGAGTTTTTTTTTGAGTTTTTAAGTTTTTAAATTTTTGAGTATGGGGAGCAACGGTCACCGTCACTTCAGAATGCTGGAGGATGTTAGGCGGCCCCAACTGGAAGAAATGATGTGGTGGATGCCTGGTTTGAACAGGTTGGAGCAACAGCTCAAATGGCACGGAGATCTCTACAAGTTTTGTGGGAGATGTTTCCAGGGAAGTTGATCTCCCTGTGTAGCAATTTCTGGTGGCCTTCATGTTTGCCTGAACTCGCGCCTAAGGTCAAAGGCATATTCACATCAACCTCAAATCCTCAAAGCCCCTCAAGGACGCTATTTGCCATGAAATCGCCGCTATTCCCCTTAAAATGGCCGAACAAGTCATTCGAGCGTTCAGAAATCGCTAATGATGGCCACCACCTTGAAGACATCGTTTTTAGAACACAGTGAACAAAACTATTTTGTATCCCCTTTCTTGTGTCATAATGAAATTTGCTTCATCTTGTAGCATTTTCCATCCATCCATTTTCCAACCCGCTGAATCCGAACACAGGGTCACGGGGGTCTGCTGGAGCCAATCCCAGCCAACACAGGGCACAAGGCAGGAACCAATCCCGGGCAGGGTGCCAACCCATCGCAGTCTTGTAGCATTTTTGTAGAATAAATGTTTGAAAGGTGGTACTTCTTTTTTGGCTCACCCTGTATAAATTAAAGAGTATGGGAACTAGGATAGAGACTTTAGGAAGACCATTGCACCATTTTCTTTTCTTTTCTTTTTTTTTGGATTATTTTCTTCCCCATTATAACCTGGATGTATCTGTTACTCAGCATGTTGTCAATTAACTTGGCTATTCTACCGCAGGGAATTGCTCTTAGTAATTTGTAAATAGTACCTTGCTGCCTGACTGTATTGTAGGCACAGGTAAGATCGATAAATACTGCAGATGTTTTTAGTTGCCTTTAAAATCCAGCCACAAAATGTGTGGTAAGGAATAAAACCTGGTGTGTACAGCTTCAATTCAGCCTAAAGCCTGCTTGTTCCATTGGCATCTGTAGCAAAATCTTAGGACTTACTCTGTTCTGTATCACCCTTTCCAGCAACTTGTAGCAGGTGTTAAGTGAAGCTATAGGGTGGCAGTGAAAAGCAGTAAAGTAGATTTTAGGAAAATGACTAAATATTTGACAGAGGGCAGTGGTGCTGTAAGAATTATGTTTCTGGACTTCTCTAGCGCCTTCAACACAATCCAACCTCTGCTCCTTAGGGACAAGCTGACAGAGATGGGAGTAGATTCATACCTGGTGGCATGGATCGTGGACTATCTTACAGACAGACCTCAGTATGTGTGTCTTGGGAACTGCAGGTCTGACATTGTGGTCAGCAACACAGGAGTGCCGCAGGGGACTGTACTTTCTCCGGTCCTGTTCAGCCTATATACATCGGACTTCCAATACAACTCGGAGTCCTGCCACATGCAAAAGTTCGCTGACGACACTGCTATCATGGGCTACATCAGGAGTGGGCAGGAGGAGGAGTATAGGAACCTCATCAAGGACTTTGTTAAATGGTGCGACTCAAACCACCTACACCTGAACACCAGCAAAACCAAAGAGCTGGTGGTGGATTTTAGGAGGCCCAGGCCCCTCATGGACCCCGTGATCATCAGAGGTGACTGTGTGCAGAGGGTGCAGACCTATAAATACCTGCGAGTGCAGCTGGATGATAAACTGGACTGGACTGCCAATACTGATGCTCTGTGCAAGAGAGGACAGAGCCGACTATACTTCCTTAGAAGGCTGGCGTCCTTCAACATCTGCAATAAGCTGCTGCAGATGTTCTATCAGACGGTTGTGGTGAGCGCCCTCTTCTACACAGTGGTGTGCTGGGGAGGCAGCATAAAGAAGAGGGACGCCTCACGCCTGGACAAACTGGTGAGGAAGGCAGGCTCTATTGTAGGCATGGAGCTGGACAGTTTGACATCCATGGCAGAGCGATGGGCGCTGAGCAGACTCCTATCAATTATGGAGAATCCACTGCATCCACTAAACAGTATCATCTCCAGACAGAGGAGCAGCTTCAGTGACAGACTGCTGTCACCGTCCTGCTCCACTGACAGACTGAGGAGATCGTTCCTCCTCCACACTATGCGACTCTTCAATTCCACAATGGGGGGGGGGGGGGGGGGGGGGGGATAAACATTAACATTATACAAAGTTATTGTCTGTTATACCTGCCTGGCACTCTCCACCTTGCACTTTTTAACTTTAACTGTGCTTTTTTTATCACTCTTTAATTAATATTGTTTTTATCAGTATGTGGCTGCTGAAGTATGTGAATTTCCCCTTGGGATTAATAAAGTATCTATCTATCTATCTATCTATCTATCTATCTATCTATCTATCTATCTATCTATCTATCTATCTATCTATCTATCTATCTATCTAAATAAGAAACAATAGGAATTTTTAAGGCTGCAATGATAAATGAAGTAAAGCTTCATTTTCCCTTTTTACTGCTTCATGCCTCTTCCAGCAAGTAACTGCACTAAAACAGATGTTGCTAAGCAACAAACAGGCATGGGCAGGGCTAGAAAAATCCCCTGCTAAGGGGTGGAGTCGAAAGCATTGCCTGGAGGTGTGGCTCCAGGCTAATCCTGACATGACAAAGCCGTGCTAATCATTATGCCACCCAGCACTCTTACACTTCTGCTAGGGTTTATTATGTGCATTTTCTATTTTGCTGTTGTTTTGTTATTTTTCAATTATTATTATCTATGTTTTAATGTTATTTTTTCTCTTTATTTAGTACTAGCCACGGTACCTATCACAGACAGGTAACAGAATAATTAAAAAACACGTTTGCTATTTCCTCTGCATTTGCATGGTTGAACGTCTCTTCACCCGCGCTCCCTCTCTTGAGCCTGCATCTCATAATCTTTCATCATTGGCAAGGCGCCTTGCTGCCTTTGAAGGCGACTCTCCTCCTTTACTCATCCTTGTGTGTCTCACACTCGCATTTCCTCTTTCGTTGCACCACCAAATCCAAACTGACCAATCAGATTGCTCAGAGAGCTTAACATTGTATTATATAGTAGACTAGGGGGCGGAGCCTCCTGCTTGCTTTGCTCGCCCACCCCTGGGTTTGGTTTACCAGATATACAGTTTAAAGAGATTATTTTCATGGGAATTGTTACATATGCATTATTTTTACTTTTACTTTAAAAAATTTGTAAAAACAATATTTGGAATTAACGTTTCTTCAAGATCGCATTGAATTGTGATTCCGTGTTTGGACTTACATCGTGACAATGCAACATTCAGTATATCTGCCTGTGCGTGAATATCGTTTCTTTTTCTCTAGTAAATAAAACGACTTTCTCAAATGTTTGTCCATGCTCTTTCTTCTTCGCTTTGTCATTGATGTGTCATCTAGAACATATAAAATTATTGTCCTGTTAAAATTTATAAGAGCTGAGAGCGCAGGAGGTGTGTCTGACAAAAGCATTCACACGACTGAGAGATTAGATGACCGTGGTCTTGTTTGAAAATAGTTGTAAATAGGGCGTGACTTGAAACAATCTCATGTTAAAAGTCTCCGTCTCACGGGACTTCATATCGCAACAATGTTTTTGGAATCTTTTAATTCTCGCTGGCAACATGAATTAGACGATCTACACGTCTCCGACTTAAAATTTAAATCTGAACGATATATACGATCTGTTTTCGCCGTTCCTTTATTTCACTGAGTACTTCCATTATCTCTAACCTGCTGTGCATGTGTATCGCACCAACATTTTTGAATTCTTTATGACGTTCTACTTTGTCATCTACTCTTTGTCCTTTATTTCCGGCCGGGACGTATATCGCTGCTCGCATTGTGAAGTGTGGGGCTGAACACACGCTAAGGAGATGCGGTCGGATCAACTGCTGTCTTGCTGCTGCTGCTGGTGAGCTACGTGTTCTGCTTGTCGTGCTGTGTGTCGATCATTTAAAAGCCTGTACAGCAGACGTCCTTTTGTCACTTCACGTCTCTGCTGCTCACGTTGTGAAGGGGGGGCTGAACGCACGCTAAGAAGATGTGGTCGGATCATCTGTTGGCTTGCTGCTGCTGCTGCTGCTGGTGAGTTGCATGTTCTGCATGTCGCGCTGTGCGTCAGTCATTTAAAAGCCTGTACAGCAGCTGGCCTTTTGTCTCACTGCCTTGTCTCGCATGATGTCAAAGTGTCTTCTGAGAAGATTACGTCTCGACTCCCTCGTCTCCCTCCCAAGATTTTTTTTATAATAGAGAAATATATTTTTATGTTCAAGCCAGGATTCGTTTTGTCTCCTTTTTTTTCACTTTTCATTAGTGTGCATTGCTTTCATTGCTTTTTATCGTTTTGTTTATTTATGTTGTGTATATTAAATTACCTGCGGTGGGTTGGCACCATGCCCAGGATTGGTTCCTGCCTTGTGCCCTGTGTTGGCTGGGATTGGCTCCAGCAGACCCCCGTGACCCTGTGTTCGGATTCAGTGGGTTGGAAAATGGATGGATGGATGGATTATCTGTTTATTTCATTCTATTTAGTTTTTATGTAGTACCTATATGTGTTTTTTGGTTCTTCTACATTTTTTGTATTTTGTTGGTGAATCTCCCAAGAGGCAGGGCCACCTGTCCATCACTACTAAGGGAACACCCTCAGCTCTTTAAAGGCAAGCTAGTCCAAGGTGGTTGATTTTGAATGCACTCTGGTGGACTTTGATGAAATTTCTGTGTTTTGTATTTTCTTTCATTTTGATTTGCAGCTTTTTACTAATTTTTTGCATTAATTACACAGATTTTCTTTTGGATTTTGTATTTTGGCTTGTTTGTGTTATGAATTGACTTCTACTTTTAACTTATTACTGTCTTTTATGGATTAAATTCTGAGATTTGACACACATCTTGAGTTTATTTGTGGGTCATGGAATAAGATTCTGACATTTATTTCTGAATTTTCCTGTTCTCCATTTCATCTGGATGTATGTAAGCAGTCATTTTGTTTTTTGTGATCTTCACCATCTGCAAAGGACTAGTGCCCTGCCCAGGGTTTGTTCCTGCCTCCCACCCTATGCTAGCTGGGTTTAGCTCCAGCAGACCGCCGCGGCCCTGTTCAGGACTAAGTGGGTTTGAAAATGAATGACCGACTGACTGGTCACCACCATTTTGAGATTTCAGCCCTTAGAGCTGTGGACCACATTGCTACCCCTGGAGGCCGTGACCTTTGAGTTATAACAGGACAGGTTAAAAGGTCAACGTAGAGTTCACTTCTTTATCTTTTAGCAAACCCTTTTCAAAACTCTCAATACAGTGTTTAATTGGTGTAATACACTCCTACAGTTTTGTCTTTTCCACCTGTTATTTTTGACTACGACTTTTGCTTCTCATTTTAGCTTCAATGCACGTATTTTTTTAACGCTTGGTTTTAAACCTTTTTCTGTGTTTACTGTCTATCATCTGGCTGAATCACAAATCCCACAAATTCACTGATCCTGCAGTTTGCTTTAGATGACCTGTTGGCAAGTTCTTTTTGCTTATGTTTTTGCTGCTGTCATCCTTTTTGTTGTATTTTTCATATTCTTCCAATGAACCCATTTTTTAAGAAGTTCTTCAATCTTTTCCTCTGTACAAGCCAGGGATTGACGGTGATCCCCTCCCTTGTGGGGCATTACGAGGGTTTTTTTATTGGGACATTTTATAGTATACTTTTTTGAACTTTGATTTTGAAGTGCATTTTGACCTGGTTAGGCCAAAGCCAACCACTCTAGTGGAAGCTAGGATGCCTTCTGCTATACCCCCTCTGGACAGGCAAGTGGGATTCAGGCCTGCTTCCCTGGCATTTTTTTTTTGGTCTTACACCCCTCTGTCTGTCTGTCTGTCTGTCTGTCTGTCTGTCTGTCTGTCTATCTATCTATTATATAGTGCCTTTCACATATCTATCTATCTATCTATCTATCTATCGATTATATAGTGTGTGAATAAGGCACTATATAAGCGTCCGACCCGGCACAGATTCACACTGAGGCACGTATAAATTGTACACAAATCTTTTTATTTTCTCTTCAGCCATGGGGCACGTCTTCCCCGTGTCCCACAGGCCCAACACAGTCCCACAAGCACTTAACACAATCAACACAAATAAATCTTTTTCTTCACCTGTGGGGCACGTCTTCCCTGTGAACCCCACAGGTATAACACAGTCCCAAAGTACCTCTTTATAATGACAGCAATCCTTCCGTTGGCACCACCACTCCTCTCAGGCACCTCGTCCTCCGATTCTGGCCCTGAGTGGTGGTTGCTGGCTTCTTTTATGTCCCTCCCGGGAGTGCTCCTGTTGCTTGCTCACCTGTTCCCAATTGCACTACTGTGTGGGCCCAATGATTAGACCAGCTGGGCTTAACTATCTCTGCCTCGCCCCCTGGCGGCCATTCCAGGTCCGCACAGGGTTGGGAAGAACTCCATCTCCCATGAAACCCTGTGGGAAGCTGAGGCATCATCATTAACCAGGGAGGCTGCCACCAAGAGTCCCGGGGGAGGTATTGAGGAGTCCATGGCTGCTCCCCCGGAATACAAGTAGAAGGGACGTCCTGGCCGGGCATGGACCCTGGCCGTCCTCCACAAGTGCCTTTCATATCTATCTATCTATCTATCTATCTATCTATCTATCTATCTATCTATCTATCTATCTATCTATCTATCTATCTATCTATCTATCTAGTATATAGTGCTGTTCATATCTATCTATCTATCTATCTATCTATCTATCTATCTATCTATCTATCTATCTATCTATCTATCTATCTATCTATCTATCTATCTATCTATTATGTAGTTCCTTTCATATCTATCTATCTATCTATCTATCTATCTATCTATCTATCTATCTATCTATCTATCTATCTATCTATCTATCTATCTATCTTTTACTCAGTACTCTGTATTCTTCACTCAAATGATGCCCCTTTGGCAAACATTCCAGCCTTCTTGAGTTTGACTCGACAAACTTTGCAAACCTGGTTTTCGGGGATTTTCTGCCATTCTTCTCTCCTCTCAACTCTGTCAGATTGGATGGAGATCGTAGGTGAACAGATATCTTCAGGCATCTCTTGAGATGTTCAATTGGGTTCAAGCTTGGGGTCTGGTTGGGCCACTCAGGAATATTCAAAGGGTTGACCATAAGCCACTTCTGTGTTGCCTTTGCTTTGGGCTTAGGGTTATTGTTCTGTTGGGAGATGAAGCCTCAGCCCAGACTGAGGTCCAGAACACTCTAGTGCAGGTTTTCATTAAGGATATTTATGTACTTTGCTCCATTCTGTTTTCCCTCAACCCTGACTAGCCTCCCAGTCCCTGCCACTTAAGGAAAGAACCCCACAGCATGATGCTGCAACCAGCAACAGGTGATCAACAGTGACTGGTGTCCTCCAGACATGAGACTAATCTTGGTATCTATCAGTGTGAGAGGCTTTTAAGTGCCTTTTTGTGAACTCCATGTGGGTTTTCATGTGGAGGGGAGGCGTCTGTCTGGCCACTGTGTCATAAAGCTCAGATTGTTGGACTGTTTCAGTGGTGCTTGTCCTTCTGGAACTTTTTCCTATCTTCACACAGGAGATGAAGCTCAGCCAGAGTGACCATCAGGTTGGTTGTCACCTCTCTTACCATGGCTCTTTTCCCACAATTACTCAATTTGGTCAGTTGGCCTGCTTTAGGAAGAGTCGTGGTTGTTACAAACATCTTCCATTTAGGAATTATGAATGCAACTATGCTTTTAGAAACCTTCAGTGACTCAGGAATGTTTTGGTTGCCTTCCCCAGCTCTTTGCCTCAACACAACCTTCCCTCTAAGACCTTCATGCAATTCCTTTCACCGCACTTGCTTGGTTTTTTACTCAAGTGTGGGACCTTCTACAGACAGTTGTGTGGCCTTACTAATCAGACTAATCAATTGAATTGACCACATGTGGACCCCAAACAAGGTGTAGCAACATCTCAATGATGCCTAATAGAATGAGATGCACATTAGCTCCAATTGGCTGATGACATTGTGATCTGTAGCGATAGTAGGGAGCAGGTTGAGGAGACCCTGGAGAGGTGGAGATATGCTCTAGAAGGGGTGGGGTGTCACAAAACTCACAATGAGACATAGCAAGGTTTGAGGCAGCCAACCGTATAATTTGGTATCCTTGCTGCAAAGTCGTAAAATGAGATACAGCACTGATGTGCACAAAACTGAGTCCAAAACTGAACTGAGGGAATAGGGAAAAGGCGCAGGCTTTTAAAGGGGAAGACGGGAAGTGAGATCATATGGGTCGGGCTCATGAAGGTCTTCAGTCATTGGTTTGAGCCCGGACGTGACATCACAGGGGCCGGAGCCGGCAAGGTCTCCTTCCATAGTCTCGGTCCCGGAAGTGACGTCAAGAGAGCCAGGTGGAATCTCCCGTGCTTAGTCTACAAGAAAGGGAGAAAAAGAGTCAGTGCACTCTGCCACATACTGGTATAAGTTGGAACTGCCCTTACCCAAGCCCTTTAGCTGCCTCCCATGCGCACGTGTGTGAAAGGGGTGACAGAGCAAGATGATGAGGATGGAGAGATATGGAGGAGGAAGGACTGCTGTGGCGACCCCTGATGGTAGCAGCCGAATGAAGAAGAAGAAGAAAGGCACTGAATACTTGTGTCTATGTGATTGTGGCCCACCAAGCTGGCACCGCCAGCTGAACCCGGCACAGACAAGCGTAGGACTCAAGTTCAAGGCACACCAGTTTTAATTTCTTTTGTTCCCTTGAGGGAAACGTCTTCCCCGTTCCCCACAAGTATAACACAGTCCAAGCACAAGCACAGCACAATACCACAAGTCTCTTCCTTCTCTTTATCTTTTCTCCTGTCCACTACTCCAGTCAAGCGTCTTCGCTCCTCCTCCCGACTCCGGCTCCCCGAGTAGTGGCTGCTGGCTCCCTTAATAAGGCATCCAGAAGTACTCCAGGTGCTTGAATACTCGTTTTCCCGGGTGTGGTGGAAGAACTGCCTATAAGGGCTCAGCAGTTCCTGCTGCAGCACCCCTCGGCGGCGCCCACGGAACAGGGCTGCACCACACTCCAACTCCCATGAAGCCCTGTGGGAGTCCGAGGCACTGCTGCAACCCAGGGGGGGTTGTTATCTAGTGTCCTGGGGGAGGTAACGCTCTGGCCACACTTGCTCCCCTGGTCCTCTCACCGTGGAACCCTGAATACCATGAGGACTGATTGTGAGGTCATTTATGTTAGATAGAATGCCTAGAGGGGGCCGGCCAAGTGGTCTCGTGGCCTAGGACCCCCTGCAGATTTTATTTTTTTTCTCTTTTTTTTTTTGTTTTTTCTGTCCTGCCTGGCCATCGAACCTTACTTTTATTCTGTGTTAATTAGTGTTCCCTAATTTTAATTCTTATTTATTTTGTCTTTTTTTCTCATTCTTCATCATGTAAAACACCTTGAGTCCCAATATTTGTATGAAAATGAGCTATAAAAATAAAGGTTGTTGTTGTTATTGTTGTTGTCCTGGCCGCATGCTACAGTGATATTACAGCTTTTTTATTTTTTTATTTTTAATACAATTGCAAAATTCCCTAAGATCCTGTTTTCACTTTGTCATTCTGGGGTGTCGCGTCTTACTTTATGTGGTGGCAAAAAAAATTAATTGAAATGATTTTAACACAAGGCTGCAACCTTGTGAAGGTGAAGGGGTCTGAAGACTTTCTGGATTCCACTGTATTGTTTTAAGGTGCTAGCCCAACTGCAACAAGAAATAGAAACCAAGCTCTATTGACTCAGAACATTACAGCTGTTGCTATAGCAACTTCTAAAAATTTAACACACTATTGTCAAACTCCAAAAAAAAAAAAAAATGTAACACACCTTACAGAAGCAATGGATAAAAAAATAGATAATAACTGGTGGTATCCCGTGTACTAAAAACACTTATCCTATAAATATGACATTATACTGTATAAAAGTGACATAACTAATACACCATACACCTTTGATTTCAAGTGACCGTAATAAAATCTCCACACCATGCAGCTGTAAGGGGCCCATACGAGATGCAGCACACAGACTAACACGCAGTCACTATAAACGTCCCACAAGAGGAGCTGTCAGAAGTGAGAACAGACCTCTGGTTACAGAAGTGCCCCTTTGGTTCAATAGGATAATTGCTTGTTTTCTGTGAGCTTGAAGGAGGTGCGTAGAAGCAAAAAGGTTGTGGGTTCGCCTCCCACGGTGGGATTAAAAGTCACTTCTAGCACAATGACAGGGGGGGGGGGGGGAAACAAGCCTGTCCTTATGTAACAGGTGTCTAAAATATGAAGTTTAGCTATTTGGAGCTTCACCAAATCCTGATGACATTCATTATGTTGTACGCTGTTATACTATGTGTTTTTATTAAGTTTAATGTCACTGTTCTCTGTGCCCACTTTTATAGACTCATTCATACAGGCAGACCAAGTATGGCACACAGGGGCACTGTATCAGTATTTAGAATTGCCGAGCCAAGCACAGGACTAGAGAGCCAAAGGACAACTGGAGAATTGAATAGTCAGCCTAAAGACAGACTAGTATATTTCTGTCTTCTGTCAGCACACCATTTTCTTTCCTTGTTGGGAGAATGAGAACTGTATGTAGGCATTGTGCTATTCCTGTATGTTTGAAGGTGGGGTTTGAGTCCTGTCCTGACCTTGTTTGGATTCGGAGCCAAGGAGCCTGCACATGGAGCAACCAGTATATAAGAATGGACACCTACGGCCAACACTTTGAAGCTTCTGGGCGGAAGAGTAGATAGATAGATAGATAGATAGATAGATAGATAGATAGATAGATAGATAGATAGATAGATAGATAGATAGATAGATAGATAGATAGATAGATAGATAGATAGATAGATAGATAGATACTTTATTAATCCCAGGGGGAAATTCACATACTCCAGCAGCAAAAAATATTAAATTAAAGAGTAATAAAAAAATGCAGGTAAAAAACAGACAATAACTTGAATAATGTTCAACGTTTACCCCCTCTGGTGGAATTGAAGAGTCGCATAGTTTGGGGGAGGAATGATCTTCTCAGTCTGTCAGTGGAGCAGGACAGTGACAGCAGTCTGTCGCTGAAGCTGCTCCTCTGTCTGGAGATGACACTGTTTAATGGATGCAGTGGATTCTCCATAATTGATAGGAGCCTGCTGAGTGCCCGTTGCTCTGCTACGGATGTCAAACCGTCCAGCTCTATGCCAACAATATAGCCTGCCTTCCTCACCAGTTTGTCCAGGCATGAGGCATCCTTCTTCTTAATGCTGCCTCCCCAGCACACCACTGCGTAGAAGAGGGCACTCGCCACAACCATCTGATAGAACATCTGCAGCATCTTACTGCAGATGTTGAAGGATGCCAGTCTTCTAAGGAAGTATAGGCGGCTCTGTCCTTTCTTGCACAGAGAATCAGTATTGGCAGTCCAGTCCAATTTATCGTCCAGCTGCACTCCCAGGTATTTATAGGTCTGCACCATCTGCACACAGTCACCTCTGATGATCACGGGGTCCATGAGGGGCCTGGGTCTCCTAAAATCCACCACCAGTTCCTTGGTTTTGCTGGTGTTCAGTTGTAGGTGGTTTAAGTCGCACCATTTAACAAAGTCCTTGATGAGGTTTCTATACTCCTCCTCCTGCCCACTCCTGATGCAGCCCACGATAGCAGTGTCGTCAGCAAACTTTTGCACGTGGCAGGACTCCGAGTTATATTGGAAGTCTGATGTATATAGGCTGAACAGGACCGGAGAAAGTACAGTCCCCTGCGGCGCCCCTGTGTTGCTGACCACAATGTCAGATCTGCAATTCCCGAGACGCACATACTGAGGTCTGTTTGTAAGATAGTCCACGATCCATGCCACTAGGTATGAATCTACTCCCATCTCTGTCTTCCGTCCGAGGCCGGGCAGAAGATTACGTCTTCTGTCCGGTTAAAATCCTTTCAGCGTGGCGACGAAAGATGACAAGACTGCGTAGGTCAAGCCTCCCACATGCTTGATATGTCTGTCATAAGCTTCCCGTTTGTAATACCACGTGAACCCGTCAGTAAAGAGCTAGATTATCCTTTATGCTTCTTGTGTAATCTTTTAACCGTCTTATTGCATGAGGGGTGGGGATAATACCTTTTTTATTTATAATTATTTAAATTCAGGTTAATTAAAACGCCGCAATTGAAAAGAACACATTTCCAGAGAGCTAATGCCTCTTAAGGAAACATATGCTTTCCTGTTATATTCCCCTTAGTGTGTCATCTGTGTGCGTCTGTCTTAGTGTTCGTTGAGTTACTGTGAGAGGAGGTAAGCACGCTGTTATTCTCTGTATAATAGAATCAATTCAATTATTTTAAACCAGTAATGGCGTACTGCACGATAACATGCAGTGAATACACTTGACTTATAGTCTTCATCCTCTTTTTCTGTACGTTTATCATTCGTTTGCTCAGAGGTTGATGCGCTTGCTCCTTCCTGAGCAGATCTTCTTTTCTCCACCGCTTCCTCTCTTCTTTCGTCGGCATCTTTTCACATTAAAATGGATTAAGTCAGTGTTTGTGTTGCAATTACTTGGTACGTTTTTCTTAATTTTTCATTTAAGCTGGCACTTAAGTCTTCAATCTGCCTCAAGAATGATTTCAGATATGAAGAGGTAGGGGAAGTGACGGCGAAGGTGGTAGGAATGAGAACGGCACCCGTACACATGTGCCGCATGGCCGCCTTGCTGGCCGCTGCCGAGAGTTGATTTTACAATAAAATAACATAAAAAGAGGATTAACCTTGGAGGTCAATCATCACTGTGAAAGCAAACAGTAGACGTCACGTAGTATATGGGTACCAAATTTCAGGTCAGTAGGTCAAACGGTTTGTGACCTACAGATGATTTAAAATCCTGGACAGACAAACAAACAGGCACGGTAGCGTATAATATATAAAGACCAGTAACAGTGTACTGTACGATAACATGCAGAGCATACACTTGACTTATAGTCTTCATCCTCTTTCTCTGTACGTTTACCATTCGTTTGCTCAGAGCTTGATGCGCTTGCTCCTTCCTGAGCAGCTCTTCTTTTCTCCACCGCTTCTTCTCTTCTTTCGTCGGCATCTTTTCACATTCAAACGGGTTAAGTCAGTGTTTGTGTTGCAATTACTTGGTACGTTTTTCTTAATTTTTCATTTAAGCTGGCACTTAAGTCTTCAATCTGCCTCAAGAATGATTTAAGATATTGTGGCGGACCCATGCCTGGTTGGGACGTCCCTTTGTCACTAGATCCGGGGGAGCAACCATGGAAGCCATGTTACATCACTCGGAACCTTTGTTGGCAGCCCCCCTGGGTTGCGTCGGGGCCACTTTTGTGGAACACTGGAGCTCATCTTGGTTGGGCTCGGTGGCCTCCGCCAGGGGGAGCTGCATAGTGCTGCATGGCTTAATGAGCCTGTCTGGGTGGGAGCGCCGCCACACCCGGAAGTGCAGCTGGAAGTAGGTCAATGAGCACCTGCAGCACTTCTGGGTGGGCTATAAGAGGAGCCTGCAGCCACTACTCAGGGCGACAGAGTTGGGAGGAGGAGGAGGACTAGGACTAGGACTAGGACTAGGACTAGGACTAGGACGACGACGCCGACGCCCTGGGAGGAGTGGTATTTTGGGACTGTGTTGTGCCTGTGGGGTTCATAGGGAAGATGTGCCCCACAGGTGAAGAAGAAATTAAAAGTACTTTTGTTTATTTTACATGTGCCTCCGTTGTCAGTCTGTGTCAGGTCGGCGCCAACCAAGTGCCAATATCACAATATGAATAGTGATGGTGAAGGTGGAAGGGATGAGAACGGCGCCTGTGCACATGTGCCGCCCTGCTGTGCGCTGCTGAGAGTTGGTTCTACCATAAAATAAAAATAAAGAGGAATAAAAATCATCACCCTGATAGTGGACAGTGGACATCACGTAGTATATGTGTACCAAATTTCAGGTCAATCGGTGAAACGGTTTGTGAGCTGCAGGTGATTTAAAATCCTGAACAGACAAACGGACAGCCACGGTAGCGTATTATAGAGTTACATTTGTTTTTGTATGTGACAGTAATAGTAATATGATCTTCGCAGTGTACAATTATTGTTCTGAAATGTTTTTAATGATTTTCTGTTCATTTTGGTTATGTGTTAATGTCAGCATTCAACGGCCTTTCCGCGTGTTTTTTGTTAATAGGAGGAACTCCATCCATCCATCATCCAACCCGCTATATCCTAACTACAGGGTCACGGGGGTCTGCTGGAGCCAATCCCAGCCAACACACGGTGCAAGGCAGGAAACAAACCCTGGGCAGGGCACCAGTAATGGGCACCAGCCCACCACAGGGCACACACACACACACACACACACACCAAAGGGACAATTTAGTACCGCCAATGCACCTAACCTGCATGTCTTTGGACTGTGGGAGGACATGCAAACTCCACACAGGGAGGACCCGGGAAGCAAACCCGGGTCTCCTTATTGCGAGGCAGCAGCGCTACCCACTGCGCAATAACTCTAACCCTCCTCCTCTCCTCTCTCTCGTCTCCCGCACACCAGCCACAATTTGTTTCAAAGATAAAGTGCAGGTTAATTTGTTTTATGTATTTTTACTTTATATTTTGTATTAATCATTTTTATAGGAATATTTTGGGTTGTAGAACAAATCATCTGAGTTTCCATTATTTCTAACGGAGAAATTCTCTTTGATATACGAGTGCTTTGGATTACAAGCACATTTCCGGAACAAGTTATGCTTGCAAACCAAGGCACCACTGTATACAGACATTATAGGAATTATGAAAAAATATAACCTCGAGATTTTGATGAATCTTAACGTTTTAGACCCTCCTGAGTCCAAAAATACCATTTCTGAAATTATGTCTGTCTGTGTATCTGTGTGTAAATACGATAACTCGAAAACGCTTTGTCCTCGGTCAGTGAGATTTTGTACGCCTGCTTTACATCAAAAATAAGGAATCCTATCAACCTTTGGGCCAGAAGTGGCACTTTAACTGAATACTTTCACAAATTTTCAAGTAAACTATGATTATAACTACAGATAGATGATGGGCAGCACAGTGGCGTAGTGGTAGCGCTGCTGCCTCGCAGTTAGTTTCGCTTCCCGGGTCCTCCCTGTGTGGAGTTTGCATGTTCTCCCCGTGTCTGCGTGGGTCTCCTCCCACAGTCCAAAGACATGCAGGTTAGATGCATTGGCGATCCTAAATTGTCCCTGGTGTGTGCTTGGTGTGTGTGTACCCTGTGGTGGGCTGGCACCCTGACCGGGGTTTGTTCCTGCTTTGCATCCAGGGATTGGCTCCAGCAGACCCCCGTGACCCTGTGTTAGGATATAGCGGGTTGGACAATGACTGACTGACTGATTCAAATTTTATATAGATATTTATAATGATAAAAAGCAAAAGATATCAAATTTGAGAAAAATTATTCAATCGGAAGTAGTATTTTATTTAAACAACCATCCAAATTTTTTGTATCATAGAAATGTCTACACAATATTAAAAACTGTATTTGCATATAATGCATATTCTTTCCATAATTATTATTAATTTTATTTTAATTTGTACATCATCGGTTTAACAATAACATGTAAACATTGAACATGCTGCGTAAATATAAAGATGTCATGGGAACAATAAGCTGCTACATCCCCGTCGTGTTCCTGGAAATACATTTAATTTTATATTTTTTTTATTTCTGCCATCATAATTAAATGTAGCTAAATGCAGTTTTGCCTACAGCAATTGATTGCAACAAATATTATATAATACTGACATTTTTTCTATGTTTTTAGGTGACTATAACTCTTTTTACTTTGCACATCATCTCAGTAATGCATATGTAATCGATCTCCCTAAGTGTGAAAATATTATTTTAATATAAAGTAATATAATAAGGATGTAAGGAGCAGAGTTGGTGAAGGTGGATGAGTTTAAATACTTGGGATCAACAGTACAGAGTAATGGGGAGTGTGGAAGAGAAGTGAAGAAGAGAGCGCAGGCAGGGTGGAGTGGGTGGAGAAGAGTGTCAGGAGTGATTTGTGACAGACGGGTATCAGCAAGAGTGAAAGAGAAGGTCTACAGCACGGTAGAGAGATGAGATGTTATATGAGCTGGAGATGGTGGCACTGACCAGAAAGCAGGAGACAGAGCTGGACATGTCAGAGTTAAAGATGTTAAGATCTGCATTGGGTGTGACAAGGATGGACGGGATTAGAAACGAGGACATTAGAGGGTCAGCTCAAGTTGAATGGTTTGGAGACAAAGTCAGATAGGTGAGATTGCGTTGGTTTGGACATGTGCAGAGGAGAGATGCTGGGTATATCAGGAGAAGGATACTAAGGATAGAGCTGCCAGGGAAGAGGAGAAGAGGAAGACGGAAGAGAAGGTTTATGGATGTGGTGAGAGAGGACATGCTGGTGATGGGGGTGACAGAGCAAGATGAAGAGGACAGGAAGATATGGAAAAAGATGATCCACTGCGGCAGCCCCTGATGGGAGCAGCTGAAGGAAGAAGAAGAAGAACTTCATTTTTGGTCGTATTGCCCTCACAGGTGGCGCAGTGGTAGTGCTGCTGCTTTGCAGTAAGGAGACTGTGGAAGATTGTGGGTTCGCTTCCAGGTTCCTCCCTGTGTGGATAGCGCTTTGACTACTGAGAAAAGCGCTATATAAATGTAATGAATTATTATTATTATTATTATTTATTATTGCCTAGGCCTGGTATAAGGAAAGCAGCTTGGCAAGGCCGATTATATATCACAGTGTACTCGGTTTCCTACTTTGATTCCTTTTGTTCACTTTGTTCCCCCCCATGTTCCCCTCCTTTTATTTCTCCTTCTACATCCATCTCCTTTTTCCTTGGCTGTATCACTTTTTTACTTTATGCAGGGTTCCACTCCAAGGAGATGAGCCTGATCCTGACAAACAGTAGGTTGATAATTGCTCAAACCTCTCATCCGAGTTAAAGCTCTGCAGATGTGCCAATCACATATACATATCAGACTGAAGTAGAAATCGAGATAATTTGAAATGAACTGGAGCGCCATAGTGCTTAATAAAGGAGTCAAGACGTCCATCAATCATGACTTTTATTGAACATGAGCAGCTTCGTACAGCAAAACATCAAAGACAGGAAAATAACACCATGCCTGTCTAAAGACCAAGCCAAAATGTCCTATTAATCTTAGGCTCGTGTTAAGTAAAATTGGAATCTGGGAAAGGAATAACTCAGGTGACCTCAATAATCACAGATCAACACGAAAGAAAAGGAAGAGAAAAGTACACAGCAATCTGTTTGTCTTCTGCCATTTGCTTTGTCATATTCGCTTGGCTCATATCATGGAAGTGTGTGAGAATGTGGAGACTAACAGAGCCATTCAGCTGGATTCGGCAGTATAAAGAAAACGAACTGCTGAATCCACGCAACGTTCCTCTTGATAAAGACGTGTATGAGAGAGACAGAAAGTCACATATATTTGTGGATTCAAAAAGTATTCAGACCCCTTCATCTTTTACACTTTCTTCATCGTTCTGTAGATTTAATTTGAAATGGATGCTTTTGTCATTGGGTGTCTCAATGATAGCACTGATGCCTTGCAGTAAGGACACAAGGGTTCACATCCCTGGTCCTACCTGTGTGGAGTTTGCAAGCTCTCCCCATGTGTGTATGGGTTTTCCCCAGGTGGTCCAGTGTTTCTGGTACTGTGAGTGCTGTGCAGAATGGAGGCAGGACCTCTGTGTTTATCCCAGTTGATTCTGAGGTTCGTCAGGGTTCTTGCTCCTACTCTGTTCAATACTTGTTTGGACTGGGTGTTGGGCAAGGTTGTGGGGTCCAGCGGCTGTGGGGCATCTGTTGGTGAAGAAAGGTTCACGGATCTTGACTTTGCTGACGATGCTGTGATCTTCGCGGAGTCAATGGAGGCTCTGATCGGGGCGCTGAGTGACTGAGCGAGGAGTCTGAGTGTCTGGGCTTGCGAGTGTCCTGGATAAAAATCAAGAGCCAGGCCTTTAATGACCTCTTGGTCACGGCCATCAGCAGTGTGTCTGTCTGTGGAGTGAGTGTCGACCTCGTCGAGAGGTTTACTTACCTTGACAGTGACATTCATGTCTCTGGTGACTCTTCCTGTGAAGTCAGTAGACGGATTGGGAGAGCATGGGGGGGTCATGAGGTCACTGGAAAGGGGTGTGTGGCGCTCCCGATATCTATGCAAAAGGACGAAGGTCCAAGTCTTTAGAGTCCTGCTGCTTCCTGTCTTGCTGTATGGTTGCGAGACATGGACACCATCTAGTGACCTGATACGAAAACTGGACTCCATTGGTACTGTGTCTCTCCGGAAAATCCTTGGGTAATGCTGGTTTGACTTTGTGTCGAATGAGTGGTTGCTCATGGAGTCCCGAATGAGACACATTACCTGCATTGTGAGGGAGTGTCAGTTATGGCACTACGGCCACGTGGCGCGTTTCCCCAAGGGTGATCCAGCTCATAAGATCCTCATTGTTGGGACCAAGGGGTCGCCCACGTAACACCTGGCTGCAGCAGATAGAGGGTCATCTCCAGAGGGTGGGACTGGACCACGTGTCTGCCTGGGGGTTGCAAACCGGGATCCCATGTTGTTTTGTTGTGTAGTGGGTGCGGCAACGCACTGTACCAGTGCATGCTCCCCAACTTGACTTGTGCAGTGTTTCCCACAGTACAAGGACTTGCAGGTTCATTGAACTGGTGATACTACATTGGCCAATATGTGTGTGTTCACCCTGGCACCCTATCCAGGGTTTGTTCATGCCTTGCACTCTATGCTAGCTAGCATAGACTCCAGCAGACCCCCATGACCTTGTTCAGGACTGAGTGGGTCTTGAAAATGACTGACTGACATTTGTCATTTTTCTTTGTCAATCTACACTTACTAACCCATGAAGATTAAGTGACAAGATGTTTGCAGAGAGGTCTGCAGATTGATTAACTGAAATCTGAAAACTGAAATCTCTCATTCATATGAGTACAGTATTTAGACCCTTAATTCAATACTTTGTAGAAGGCCCTTTGGCAGCAATTCCAGCTCTGATTCTTCTTAGGTAAGTCTCTGCAAGCTTTGCACACCAGGATTTGGACAGTTTATTCCATTCCTCCTGACAGATCCTGTTAAGTTCCATGAGATTGTAAGGGAATTGTCTGTGGACTGCCA
This sequence comes from Erpetoichthys calabaricus, assembly GCF_900747795.2. Taxonomy (NCBI): domain Eukaryota; kingdom Metazoa; phylum Chordata; class Cladistia; order Polypteriformes; family Polypteridae; genus Erpetoichthys; species Erpetoichthys calabaricus. The sequence goes on from NC_041408.2 coordinate 85,384,289, forward strand.
CCTTCATGTCTCTATACCGATGTTCTGTTGGGACTAAGAATAGTCAGGGTCTTGTCCCGAAGCCACATTAGTGCTGCCTTGGCCGTATGTTTCAGGGCATTGTTGTGCTACAAGGGGGACAGTCATCCGAGTCAGAGATGGAGTGCACTCTGGAGCAAGTGTTTTTCAAGGACCTCTCTGTATTCGGCTGAATTAATTATTCCTTCAATTCTGACCAGTCTCCATGTCAGTGTTGCTGAGAAGCACCACCCTAGCATGATGCTACCACCACCCTGCTTCACCTTGGGGATGGCATTAGGCAGATGACGAAAAGTGCCTGGTCTTCACCAGACAGAGAGAGTACTTGGAGTTCTGCCCAAAGAGTTCAATTTTTCAAAATGAACACTGGTACATGCAGTTTAACCAACATAAGTTAATGCCACAATAAGATACTATTTGTTGTTCACTACAACGTGTGATGGAGAATGAATATAAAGATTATTTCCATTCTGCCCTGCTGTCTTATATCAAAAGTCACTGGCATATACTACTTCTCCAAAATATTCCCTTTTGGAATAAGGTAGATTCAGAATCCCAAGTCTCCTGGAAAGCAACATATCTTCTCTGACTCAAGCAAGAGATTCATCATCTTCTAAAACTTGCTTGAAACTCCCAAATCCTTGTTGGTGACACCTCTGATATGAACAGTTGTCTGCAAATTGTTTAGGGGTATACCTTTGATGTTCTTCAAGGGATTACTCTACCCCCTAAATCATCCCACCTACTCCTGGTCTACAAGGAGAGAGAACTCCTATCAGAAAACCATTTTTTCATGGTCAGGATGTCCTTTTTTCTTCTTCTTCATTTGGCTGCTTCTGTTAGGGGTCACCACAGCAGATCATCTGTTTACATATTTTCTATCCTCGTCATCTGGCTCTTTTACCCCCATCACCTGCATGTCTTCACTTACCACAAACATAAACCTCCTCTTAGGCCTTCCTCCTCTCCTCTTGCCTGGCACCTCTATCCTTAGTATCCTTCTCCCAATATACCCAGCTTCTCTTCTCTGCACATTTCCAAACCAACGCAATCTCGCCTCTCTGACTTTGTCTCCAAACCACCCAAACAGAGCTGGCCCTCTAATGTCCTCATTTCTAATCCTGTCCATCCTCGTCACACCTAATGCAAATTTTAACATCTTTAACTCTGACACCTGCAGCTCTGTCTCCTGTGCCACCGTCTCCAACCCATATAACATAGCTGGTCTCACTACCATCCTGTAGACCTTCCCTTTCACTCTTGCTGATACCCGTCTGTCACATATCACTCCTGACACTCTTCTCCACGCACTCCACCCTGCCTGCACTCTCTTCTTCACCTCTCTTCTACACTCCCCATTACTCTGCACTGTTGATCCCAAGTATTTAAACTCCTCCACCTTCACCAATCTCACAATTCCACTGACCTCCCTCTTATTCACACACATGTATTCTGTTTTGTTCCTACTGATCTTCATTCCTCTCCTCTCATATCTCCACCCCTCCAGGGTCTTCTCCACCTGCTCCCTACTATCGCTACAGTATAGCGATGTCATCAGCAAACATCATAGTCCACGGGGACTCCTGTCTAATCTCGTCTGTCAACCTGTCCATCAACATGACAAATAAGAAAGGGCTCAGAGCCGATCCCTGATGTAATCTCACCTCCGTCACTCCTACCGCAGACCTCACCACGGTCACACTTCCCTTGTACATATCCTGTACAACTCTTATGTACTTCTCTGCCAATCCCGACTTCCTCATTCAATTTACAACTCCTCTTGAGGCACCATGTCATATGCTTTCTCCACGATCAAAAATGAAGTTAACACACTTAAATCAACAATGATAAATGAATCGTACGTTTTTAAAAACCTGAGGGAGATTGAGGAAATGGATAATAGTGGTGGACTAGATGTTGGCAGATGATCCACTGTATCATCCCCTAAATGGGAGCAGCCGAAAGAAGAAAAAGAAGATATTGGATGAGCATCAGTGACAGATCTTGAATACGTAGATGTATAATGGCATTAGTAGAGATGTTCAGAGTATTTGAATCTGAATCAGAGAAGCTGCACTCTCTTTTTCACCTCTCTTCCACAATCCCCATTACTCTGCACTGTTGATCCCAAGTATTTAAACTCATCCTCCTGACCGTAAACATCTCCACTCTGACTCCAACAAGAGATTCACCACTGTCTGGAAATTGCTTGAAGCTCCTAACTCTTTTGTTTTTGACACCTCTGTTTTGAACAATTATCTGCAAATTGTTTAGTAATATAGCTGTGATGTTCTTCAAGGGATTCTCCCACCTCTAATCCATCCCCCTCCTCCCAGTCTACAAGGAGAGAGACAGCTCCCATCAGAAACCCATATTTTCACGGTGGAGATATTTTCCTGACCGTAAACATCACCCCTCTGACACTGACAAGAGATTTACCACCTTCTCGGAATCGCTTGAAGCTCCTAAATCTTTTGTTGGTGACACCACTTATTTGAACAATCATCTGCAAATTGTTTAGCGATATAGCTGTGATATTCCTCAAGGGATTCTGCCACCCCTAATTCTTCCCCCCTACTCCCAGTCTACAAGGAGAGACAACTCCCATCAGAAACCCATTTTTTCACAGTGCAGATATCCTCCTGACCTTAAACATCTCCCCTCTGACTCCAACAAGAGATTCACCACCTTCCGAAAATTGCTCGAAGCTTTCAACTGTTTTGTTGGTAACACCTCTGATTTGTACAATCATCTGAAAATTGTTTAGTGATATAGCTGTGATGTTCCTCAAGGTATTCTCCCACACCAAATCCATCCCCTTAATCCATCAGAGAAAACTTCCATCAGAAACCCTTATCTTTATGGTCGTAATGTCTGATATGCATGGATGGACAAATGAAAAGAAAGACTTGACGTGTGTCCAATATGTCTCATATTGGAGCCATGATTGGGAAGTGTAAGATACTTTACTACAGCACTTTAGTGAAATGTTTGCCTTTGTTATTACACAGGATTAGGTATCTACCTACATATATTTGAAAAGCTCAAAAGCAATTGTAAAAGTATGACTCTTTAAATTTATTTTAGGACAAATGTAAATGTGAACAATTCTGAGGAAGAACCGTCAAAACAAAGTGATATGTATAAATGGATACCTTTATTTTATGTGGGTTTTGGCTTAATAATATGAAATCTGTACAGTATATGTGGATTTGTGCCAAAAGTAAGGTCACTCCAAGGAGGGTACTCATCTTGCAGTTATTTGATTTTGACTGCAATGTGCACAAAGTCCATTTAGACAGCACCTACCGCAGGATTTACAAGGGCAATCAAAGAGAAGACAATGATGGCGTGAGACGGAGTAGAATAAAATGGAAAACTGCATGTCTTATACCGAGACCTGCATTTTATGGAAGAATTAAATCTCATCCAACCCAAAGTAATTACATAATTTTGCATATTTTATCTATTTTATTGCACTTTTTAAATCTGTGAAGGGTTGCACCACAAGTAATGAGCATATTAACTTTATGATCCAGTAAAGATACGGACGTGAAATGACTACATGTCAATCAAATCAAGGCACCTTTGTTTACCTCTCCTTCCCATCCTGATTGACACTTTAATGTTACCATCTTAGAGTTTTGGAATTCAAAGGTGGTGTGGTACAACTCCATTGCATCCTTGTATATGGGGGTGGAGCCCAAAATTCCCAGAATTCATTCAGTCATTTTCTAAACCGCTTTGTCCTAAACAGGGTTGTAGCAGGTGCTGGAGCCTATCCCAGCTAGCATAGAGTGAAAGGCAGGAACAAACACTGGACAGGGTGCCAGTCCATTGCAGGGCAAACACACACCAGCCACACACTAGAGACAATTTAGAATCTCCGATCCACCTTACTGGCAAGTCTTTGAACTGTGGGAGGAAGTCGGAGCTCCTGGAGGAAACCTACGCAGACACGGGGAAAATGGGCAAACTCCACACATGAAGGACCTGGCACAGGAACCTTGGTCTCCTTACACAACCACTGCGCCATATTTGCAGAACTGTTAAAAAAATGCATATTATACAACTTACAGCAATTCCATTTTAGTTGTTGTCAAAATAAACCCCTTGAAATGTAATACACTTGTCCCAGCACATCTTCCATTCCTGGAAACATTTCCTGTAGTCTTCTTTTGTTACCGTGTGTATTGTTGTGGAAATCTGCTTTAATAGAGCTGCTATAAAGTGACCCACTCGTACTGCCTTATCTGCACGTGGACAGCTGCTTCAAGCAAAGAGACTCACTAGCTCAGTATAGGCAGACCAAAAGGTTAAGCTACACCTGTGCCAATCACCAAAGCAGGTGCCCACTTACCACATTGCTTTCTATTGAAGGAGCCCAGACACCCCCCCTAAAGCTGCTAATCTCTATGGGAATACAAGAATCATCTGCACCAGATGCTCTTATAACTGTACCTTGAATAAATTATCATGGAAATTCCTAGGTTTATTATTTTGGTTCACCTGTGCTATAGTTACTGTTAACTATATTGTTTATAAGAGTGTCAGGTTTTATCTACTTTATAGCAGCCCACATGTACAGTCTTCTCTGCATGTGAACAGCTGCTGCAAGCAAAGAGACTCACTAGCTCAGGACAAGCAGACCACCTGTGCCAATCACCAATGCAGCTTCCTGCTCAACTTTGCTCCTTCTTATTGGAGGTAACCCTCCTCAGCTGGCAATCACCCACACCAGGTGGTAGGAGACAAAGCTGGAGGTGGCAGAGGTAAAGATGTTAAGATTCGCATTGGGTGTGACCAGGATGGACAGGATTAGAAAGGAGGACATTAGAGAGTCAGCTCTGGTTGGATAGTTGGGAGACAGAGTCAAAGAGGCAAGACTGCAAGACAGACAGATAGATAGATAGATAGATAGATAGATAGATAGATAGATAGATAGATAGATAGATAGATAGATAGATAGATAGATAGATAGATAGATAGATAGATAGATGTGAAGGCACTATATAATAGATAGATAGATAGATAGATAGATAGATAGATAGATAGATAGATAGATAGATAGATAGATAGATGTGAAAGGCACTATATAATAGATAGATAGATAGATAGATAGATAGATAGATAGATAGATAGATAGATAGATAGATAGATAGATAGATAGATAGATAGATAGATAGATAGATAGAACACGTCGAGAGGAGTTGTGGTATTGAATGAGGAAGTTGGGAGTGGCAGAGAAGTATGTAAGAGTAGTACAGGATATGTAAGAGGGAAGTGTGACAGTATTGAGGTCTGCAGTAGCGATGACGGATGCATTCAAAGTGGAAGTGGGATTACATCAGGGATCGTCTCTGAGCCCTTTCTTATTTGCAATGGTGATGGACAGGTTGACAGACGAGATTAGACAGGAGTCCCCATGGACTGTGATGTTTGCTGATGAAATTGTGATCTGTAGCGAGAGTAGGGAGCAGGTTGATGAGACCCTGGAGAGGTGGAGATCTGCTCTAGGGAGGATGGAATGAAGGTCAGTAGGACCACCAAGACAGAATGCATGTGTGTAAATGAGAGCAAGGTCAGTGGAATGGTGAGGATGCAGGGAGTAGAGTTGGTGAAGGTGGATGAGTCTAAATACTTGGGATCAACAATACGGAGTAATGGGGATTGTGGAAGAGAAGTGAAGGAGAGAGTGCAGGCAGGGTGGAGTGGGTGGAGAAGAGTGATTTGTGACAGACGGGTACCAGCAAGAGCGAAAGGGAAGGTCTACAAGACGGTAGAGAGACCAGCTATGTTATATGGGCTGGAGACAGTGGCACAGTAGACAGAGCTGGAGGTGTCAGAGTTAAAGATGTTAAGATCTGCATTGGGTGTGACGAGGATGGATAGGATTAGAAATGAGGACATTAGAGGGTCAGCTCAGGTTGGACGGTTGGTAGACAAAGTCAGAGAGGCGAGATTGCAAGATAGATAGATAGATAGATAGATAGATAGATAGATAGATAGATAGATAGATAGATAGATAGATAGATAGATACTTTATTAATCCCAAGGGGAAATTCACATACTCCAGCAGCAGCATACTGATACAAAAAACAATATGAAATTAAAGATTAATAAAAATGCAGTTCTATTATGTATATGTAACAATTCCCATGAAAATAAAAATCTGTTTAAATTGTACATCCGCATCCCCATACCTGAGTGGCAGATCCACGATGTGGCTGGCATGTAGTGCCCGCCCAGGGGTTGGTGAGCAAAGCGAGCAGGGAGCGAAGCCCCCTAGTGTTTTAGAAACAACAAAACTATCGTTTCTTTTTAAAAACTTTATTTTATGGTTAAACTGTAATACCTGTCTTGTGTCATCTCTGACCCCCCCCCACACACACACACACTCAGTCCCTGTACTACAACAAGCAGATTAGGGAAGTGCACGTCAGTTTTTGATTCAGATGGCTGCTAACACAATGAAGATTAAGACCAGAACAGGAAATCCAACAGAATACAGTTTAAACATGAAAATTACAAAACCTCCAACAGTAACCTTGAGTCCCAATGTAATATACTAGCAAAAAAAGCCTTTTGTTCCCACATGGTCCACAAACCTCAAATGATCCGATCTAAAAAGTCCAACAAGATTTCAGTTTTAGAAATCCTCTGATGTCTCCCCATCCTTATAAACACTTAAACACTCCAAAGAAACAAACAAAAAAGAAAGCTGCACACTCCCACAAACACAAAGGTTAGACTTGAAGCAATCTGTGTAGACCACTGATGCACATATCAAGTGCTTTTGAAGTCTTGTAAGTCAAATTTTTGTTTATGTAGTTTGCAATAACATTTTTAAATGTTTGCATTTCTCTTATCTATGGCCCATCCATTCATTCATCTTTCCATCCATTAACTACTTACTCCAGGTCATGGTGTTAAAAAACAAAGACAGAAGGATTTTAGTTCGTTTACAATGCTGACAGCCGCCACTAATGTTTTAATTGACTGTTCTCCATCCCTCCCACAGTCTCTTTGTCCCACTTCCATCTGGCAGAAGGTACAGTGCCAGTCAATCTAGTTCTGCCAGGTTCTGCTAGAGCTTCTACCCCTTGGTGGTCCAGACTCGGAACTCTGTGCTGCCCCCCACTCAGCCCTCAGATCTGCTCCTAGCAGCAAATTTACATGCAGTACATTAGTCATACTTGTTGCTACTGTTGTTTTTTTTCATTATTATTAGTTGTAGTTATTTGTTTATTACTATTTATCTCAAAGTATTACTATCCATTTACTTACCTGATATTTATTATTTATGTATTTATCTATTTATAGTTTAGTATAATTCTTCAACTGTGTTGCACTTTTCCTGTACAGTAATCCCTCCTCCATCGCGGGGGTTGCGTTCCAGAGCCACCCGCGAAGTAGGAAAATCCGCGAAGTAGAAACCATATGTTTATATGGTTATTTTTAGAATGTCATGCTTGGGTCACAGATTTGCGCAGAAACACAGGAGGTTGTAGAGAGACAGGAACGTTATTCAAACACTGCAAACAAACATTTGTCTCTTTTTCAAAAGTTTAAACTGTGCTCCATGACAAGACAGAGATGACAGTTCTGTCTCACAATTAAAAGAATGCAAACATATCTTCCTTTTCAAAGGACTGCAAAGCAAGCAGTCAAAAAAAAAATCAATACGGCTTTTAAGTATGCGAAGCACCGCCGGTACAAAGCTGTTGAAGGCGGCAGCTCACACCCCCTCTGTCAGGAGCAGGAAGAGACAGAGAGAGAGAGAGAGAGAGAGAGAGAGATAGCGAGAGACAGATAAAAAAAATCAATACGTGCCCTTTGAGCTTTTAAGTATGCGAAGCTCCGTGCAGCCTGTCCTTCAGGAAGCAGCTGCACACAGCCCCCCTGCTCACACCCCCCTACGTCAGCGCAAGAGAGAGAGAGAGAGAGAGAGAGAGACAAAGTAAGCTGGATAGCTTTTCAGCCATCTGCCAATAGCGTCCCTTGTATGAAATCAACTGGGCAAACCAACTGAGGAAGCATGTACCAGAAATTAAAAGACCTATTGTCCGCAGAAACCCGCGAAGCAGCGAAAAATCCGCGATATATATTTAAATATGCTTACATATAAAATCCGCGATGGAGTGAAGCCGCGAAAGGCGAAGCGCGATATAGCGAGGGATCACTGTATTTATGATGCACTGCCGTCACGGAGAATGTTATTTCGTGCCACTGTATGCTGCAATACAGTGTATGGATAGTGTGACAATAAAACCAATTGACTTGACTTGATTTAAAAGGTTATAGCGTCACTAGCTGTAATCAATGTAGACATGAGCCTGAACACTTGCAGTGCACAATGTCTCTGTTATATTCCATTTGGTATGGGATATGTAAAAGCAGTGGTAATGTTTGTGATGTGCCATCTGTTGGAATGACAAATGCATATGTCTCTGTTATATTCCATTTGGTATGGAATTCGTAAAAGCAGTGTTAATGTTTGTGATGCACCATCTATTGGATTAACAAATGCAATGCCTGTGTCTCTGTTACATGCCATTTTGTATGGGTTTTGTAAAAGCAGTGTTAAGGTTTATGATGTGCCATCTATTGGAATGACAAATTAAAAGTATTTCTCTTTGTTATATGCCATTTGGTATGAGACTCATAAAAGCAGTGTTAATGTTTGTGATGCACCATCTATTGGAATGACAGACTCAATACATTTCGTTACTAAAAATGTGAGGTCCATGACGGACTGGTGCCCTTTCTAGGGTTTGTTTCTAAGTTGCACCCTATGCTAGCTGGGATAGGACAGAATACCACGGACCTCCCATCTGACCCTTTTCAGGACTAAGCGGGTTACAAATAACATGACATGCTTGTGATGCGGCATCTGTTGAAATGACAGAGACAGATGCATTGCATTTTGCATTCCAACAGATGGTGCATCACAAAAATTAAAACTGCTTTTATGAATCCTACACCAAATGGCATGTAACAGAGACGTAGCCACTGGAAAGACATACAAATAAACAGACACACACCAACAGACACCCACTCACACAAACACTGTGCCACTTGGCATAGGATTCATAAAAGCAGTGCTAATGTTTGTGATGTAAGGTATATCTGGTAATCAGAGATTGTAAATGCATGAAACAGAAAGACTTACCATTGTACCATTAAGCCCATTTTAATAAGTGGTCTTTTCACAATGCTAGTGGACAGGAGGCCCAGCTGGGGCCTGTAAAATGCTAAAACTGATAACAGTGATTGGCAGCTGCCATCTATAAACATGATGGACTGAAGTAAAATCTTTCAGGGTCTCTCAGTAACCCTCCACCTTACAGATCCCCTGACCAGTTAGAGTTACCAGGGACATCTGGGATGGCAAACAATCTTTCTTCAAGTCACTCCGCCACCAAACACTCCTTAGCCGCAAGCTGGCTTTCAGAAATGCTCTAAAGTGGACTCTGGCACTTTCAATGAGATGGCCTCTGAGAAAGCTGGCTCAATGTTACTGCATCCCTCCATTCTAAAGGTTTTAATATACAACCACAGGAGGAAAGCATTAGTGGATTTGAACTCCTCTAGTGGCCTTGAATGATAAATTACAGGGAACTTGGCTGCAGTTTTTTAGCTTTTTTGAACAAGACGCGGCAACACGTCTTTAGTAAAAGAAGAAAAAGATGAATGTACTCTTTGCTTAGTTACATTGGTGAATTGTAATTATTAATGGCTAGACTGGAAACCTTTTCTTGCATCTAATGCATCCTAATGATTTCTAACACCCTGATGGCCCCCACTAAAACATATTCCATGGGTTTATTTCGTAGGCCCACACTCCTTTGTAAAGGCTGTCTTCCTAAATGTTAGAGCTTTATGTCCTTCACAGCCGGAAAATGCAGATGGATTTAAAAAACATTCAGACCCCTCACTTTCTGCACACTTAATTGTGTTGTAGATTTCATTTTGAGTTGGTAAATTTGCCATTTTCCCCCATCATAGAAAAGGTGTAGAGAAGAACAACACAGCTGATTCCAGGATTACAGGGGATGAGTTATGAGGAAAGAGTAAAAGAGCTGACCTTTGACAGTTTAACACTAGAATTACCAAAGCCTACGAAAAAACTCGTAATCCTGGCCCACCTTAAATCCGTTCGCACCTCTCCATCAGCGTCTTTTGTGTTCTAAATTTGTCGATCAGCACAAGCAGCAAGCATCCTGCTATCCCATTCCCCCGCTCAACGCAAAAAGGGCAGAAAGTTCTCTCAGCTCAAGTCTGTTTACCTGCGTGTGAGTTGCTTAGAGTTATAGCGGGTAAATAATATATCGTTATTTGGAACACAAGCATTTCATGTGTGTTTCGTGTCTACAACAATCTATGTAAACACATCATTAAAACAGAAACATTTTTCATGTTTTAGTAATAATTAACAAGATGTAGACATGAAGTGTATAATGTGTGAAGCCTGAAGTCCAAATATCAAATAAACACTTTCGCAAAAGGTGCAAGTATAACAAAACAAGAGCGCTTTTATTCAAGAATATAACTGCAGGAAAAGCACTCTGCATTAGGGTGTGACATTGATACGCCTTTAATACGACCACTTTGGTGGCGCCCCCAAGCAGCCATGAATCGAGGTCATTCTTGGCAGCGAAAACCAATCAGAACGCTTTCTGCTACCAAGATTCTACCAAGAATTGAAAGCTCGGGCCAATCGCAGCCCGTACTGGCTACCAAGAATTGGCTAATGACGGCTCAGTCGGCTACCAAGAATTGGCGAATCACGGCTCATGTTGGCTACCAAAACTCGAAAAGGGTGGGCCAGCCTCTTGTCAGTTAATGTATTCTGCAAAAGCTTACAGACACTTTGCGATTTGCATTTATTTATAACTTTTCTAAAAATGTTACTCATGAGTGTCAGTTTGTGAAGATATATTTACATTCACGTACACATTTTTTGAATGATTTTTTAAACATTCTTCGTGCAGTTTATTACATTTATTAAATATGTGTGCAAAACGTTTAAAGACAGATATAATAATGTATAAATATAATAAACATTGAATTGTATGATCATAGTTTCATTTTTTATACTTAACACTAATTTCACAAATCATTCATATCCAATGCTAATACAAAATATTAATAATTATAGTTATATTCTATATTAACATTGATGTTATAAAATATGCTTATAAATTTTTTGTATCAGTATGCTGCTGCTGGAGTATGTGAATTTCCCCTTGGGATTAATAAAGTATCTATCTATCTATCTATCTATCTATCTATCTATCTATCTATCTATCTATCTATCTATCTATCTATCTATCTATCTATCTATCTATCTATCTAGACCTACACCTTTAATACTCAGACGATTCTAATTGTGCTTTAGATCAGCATAAACATATAATTAACTAAATGGCGTGTGTGCTGTTTACTATAAATATATAAACATTTCCCTTTGCACTATTTCCAAATATTTATTTTTACCTACTTCAAATAAATTAAATGTCAGCATCAACTAGAATATTTTACTTCCCAAATTTTATAAATACATACAAACACAAGGCTGTGCACTATTATTTATTCATTCTTATTGTGCTTTAATTTTTATTGTATCCCTCTTGATTATCTGTACAGCTGTTTCAGTCCATCGTAAATAAGTGCTATATAAGTAAATGAAATGCATTATTATTTGTTATAATTATGAGTCAATAGAATGGACAGGCAGTTTCTTTAATTGTGATTTTATGTATGCGTGTTGTCCATGTGTTCCTTGACAAATCAATCATTCATTAAACAGTTTTTGTTTAATCAAAAAAGAAAAATAAACAACTACATCTGCAATGTAGAATTCAAACCATCGTTCGTTGAAGAGAAAGTTTTTTTTTTAATTTATTTTAGAGATATGTTCTTCCATTCAGCAATGTGCCATGAGCGGGGTTCGAACCTGGATCCCTGCGATAGTTTCTGGTAGATCGTCTCTCAAGAATCACAGCTATACCTCGACTAATACGTGCAATCCTTGTCGCAGCGGTAAGAACTGCTGAGTGGTAATCAAAAAGTCGCCGGTTCTATCACGGATGCCTCTATTTTGAGAAGTGAGCTGCTCTTATTCCTACTATTATAGAATAAGATTGATTTGAGTCTGTAACAGCCGGTGTAAAAGTATGGTGTTTGTAAAGATTAGCATTTTTTTTTTATTTCAGTTTTATTCTCTCAGTCGCGTTCACACTTGTCCTGATCTGACACTGCTGTTTTCAAATAAAGACGTGCTATAACAGAGGTGAACTCAAGTGAGGGCGAGGGTTCTACATCAGAGAAACAGAACAGAAGTCATCCCCACAAGAAACATCCACTCACATATAAGAACAACATAGCTGCACCAGGCGTAAAGATGAAAGATGGCACCGTTTGGATGCAGCAAGAGGTCGGGCGTCATCCTGCCAGTCTGTCTGCCCCACACCTGTCCTACAATGAAACAGCAGGGCTTACAGAGTTCGCCAAGGTATCGTAAAAAGTCCTGTTTGTGATTATGTTTTGAGATGGTCTTTATATGAAAACCAAGTACAGTCGACCCTTGATATACGACCGGCCTGACATGCAAACAACTTGATTTACGACCAAAATTTTTGTTTTGATTTACGACCAACATCTTGCATTACGACCCGAATGCGGTCACGTGTATCCGCTTGCGCGATTGTAAACAAACAACCGAGAGAGTTAGTAAGCGTCAGTCGGAGCCCAGATACATGTGTTTGTGGACGTAATTTCGGTCATTGTGATTTACCTATATACAGTATATAATTCACTAAGACCATGCAAGCAAGACACATAATTGCTAAGGAAGGAAGAGAAGGTAACAAAGGTAAAGAAAGCGATCACAATCAAAAGGAAAATTGTGTGGAAATATGAGAGCGCCGTTCGTGTGACCGATCTCGCTAATATGTATAGCATGTCGAAATCCACCATCTCGACAATTTTACAAAGAAAAGATTTGCATAAGGAGGCTCCTTCTAAACAACCGCCTTCCGTTTCATTCTCCTCCTCCTCCTTTCCTGCAGCCCAAAGATGTCAAATTAAACGGTGAGTACAGTATGAAATTGGTGTTTCTAGAATAGAATAGAATGCCTTTTATTGTCAGTATACACATGTACAAAGAGATTAAAAGCAGCTCCTTCAGTGCAGACATATGTGTAGAGCACAACAAGTAAATAAACAAATAAACAAATGGTGCGAAAAGATGCAAAGAAGTTGCAAAAAAAAAGTTCTGCATAGGGCTTGTATGGTTGTTTCTTTAGCCTTAGCATAACGCCGGATCTACGGCCCCGCTTCCGCTTCCTTTCCCTCCTCCGTCTGCGTCGTCTCCTACACCCGACAACAATCCACGGAGTGCCCGCTGGTCTGGGATGTTGTGCGTGTGATGAAAAACACTCGAAACAGATGTCTGGCTCTGGACACCGATGTCTATAAGGTTCTGACGGGTGTAGCGGATGTTTGCCGAATCGATCGTGCACAAACAAGCATGAAAAAAAAGTACAAAAACAACAAAAAAGTGCACTGAAAAGGAGAGCCCTGAGCCACTGCGACCATGCGCACCGCCATGCTCCTAGCTTAATCTAGCCTACTTCTGGTAGGCTAGGCACTTTTTATAACTTTTTGGTTAGTACATTAGAAAAATTATTGGTGTTTTGGTAAATTATGCACATTATACAACCCTTTTTTATTATGAAAAGGTTAAGTAAGTATTGCAGTGGGAGGTTCAGAACGCATTATGGGTATTTCCATTATTTCTTATGGGAAAAATAGTCTTGACTTACAACCAACTTGAGTTACAACCAGCCCTCGCGAACGAATTACGTTCGTAAGTCAAGGGTCCACTGTATATGTTACTTACATAAAAGCCAGATCGAATGTTATTTACCTTGATTTATTTACTTATCTTCCTACAGCGTACAGTCACAAGTAGACTGCAGATCTTCCTCTGTTTGATCGACATGGGCATGCTCACAAATGTTTACAAAGATTGTTGTAGACACGGAACACATATGAAATGCATGTATTCCAAATGTTATTTACCGTTTACAACTCCCGGCAACTCACATGCAGGTGAACAGACTTGAGCTGAGAGAACCCTCTGCCCTTTATGCGTTGGTTGGGTGATGGGATCGCAGGCTACATGCTGCTTGTGCTGATCGACACATTTACAACACAAAAGACGCTGACGGAGAGATGCGAACGGATTTAAGGTGGGCCGGGATTAGGAGTTTTTTCATAGGCCAGCGGTTCTTAAACTGTGGGGCATCCCCCTAACAATAAAGGGGGAGAGAAGGTTGCCATATGTGGCATAATTTCACTGTTCGTAGGGAAATTTTAAACTTGTAGCGGTGTATCGGCAGCAAAAAATATAGGAATAAATTTTACTAGGGTTTCAAAAAAACGTTAGGGAGCGCGATTAAAACTGTTATGAAAACTCGGGTCGCAAATACTTAAAGGTTGAGAAACGCTGTCATAGGCTTTGGTAATACTAGTGTTAATGCTTACATACTGTAAGTAGGCTCTGTGGTGGACTGGCAACCCAAACAGTTACATTGTACCCTCTTCTTCTGGGATACTCTCTACCCCTAGACCCTAATTTGGATTAAGTTGGTCATAGAATGCTATGTTAGCACATCTATATAAAAATGCATTCAATTAAATATTGAATCATAATGAATTCATTCTCTTTCTCACTCTTGATTCCAAAAGTGGGATAGAATATCTATAGAATATTTATAAGGGGCCAACAGGTACAAATTTCTGAATGGGACACTGTCATTTTTTTGAAGTTTTTATTTCTGATGGAGGCCTAATCATATGGATGACACATTGTAAAAAATGCTGTGGCTGCTTTCACAGAGGATGCAGCAAACTAATCAACCATGACCATTGTCATCTACTAGCTAGAAAGAAAAAAAAAAGAAAGATGAAGAACCCACCATAAAGCAGTAAGTAGGCAATTCACTACTCCCTGTCACTGAACAGATTTAAAGTAAATCCACTTACTTTGTATGTTGAGAAGAAATGAAGCATGTCTATTGATGTTATCCACATAAACATTGAATAAAATATTCCGCTAAGTATTCCAGAATCATAAAACAGAGAGAGATTCAGAACTCAGTAAGGTTATAGTTCAATTAGAAAGGTAAATGGTCCGTGAAGGAAGAATGGCTGGCAGAAGCAAAGTTCTGGCAATTAGGGGCAGGAAAGCATAGAGATTTGAGCAAAGGGAAACATGCAGTATAGGACATGTCATTTGTCCTTGAAGCTGTACCACTAATTTTTCTTTAGATGGCTCAAAGGAAGGACAAAGAGCAGTGGGATGCTGAAATTTCCAAAATTTGCTTTTTGGTGCAAGTGAATGGTCTGTGATATGTCTGGTAACACCTACAGTGGATTCAGAAAGTATTAGCGCATAGGAAAAATAAAAATCCAAAATGAGACCTCCTTAATATTGTTTTTGGTTTCTCCTCGACGACAACGAGATCGGAAAGTAATAAAATAGAGACATGTTCTTTTGTCTCGTGCTTCTCAGGTTGTTCTCCTAAGAAAAAAATGACCACAGTAGTCTCACAGGTGTCTCCTTTTGAATTTCAGAAGTCACACAAGGGGCTCAGCTTTTCCAAATAGTGTATTGATGTTTTATTTTGCTATCTGAAAGTGTTTGCATTGTGTGCTCAGAAAAATATGGTGAAATGCATGGACAGTTTTTTGAGGTAATTAAACACTTTACTATGATTATGTTTTGTCTTGGTAGAGTTGTCTATTACTCTGCTCTTGCCTTTTGTATTATTAATGTGTAGCTTTTGTCAGAATGCCTCAAACCTACCACTCTTTATAAGGTATTGTACTTTATAAC
Organism: Erpetoichthys calabaricus; assembly: GCF_900747795.2. Classification (NCBI taxonomy): domain Eukaryota; kingdom Metazoa; phylum Chordata; class Cladistia; order Polypteriformes; family Polypteridae; genus Erpetoichthys; species Erpetoichthys calabaricus. Next base: position 85,400,214 of record NC_041408.2, read on the forward strand.
TTCTCCCCACCTTCCCTTCTACATCTATAACCTCAGGCAATTACATAGAGTAAAAGACAAGCAGGAGTTAACTTACAGCTTTAAATAATGTATTATTGGAAATATTCATAAAATAATAACAATAAGCAAAGTACATGTGAATACTGGCAACCATACAACCTGATAAATGCTGATTTCCTAAGGTGCCACATGAGAGGTTGGGCATCAAACTAAAAGAAGTGGCAGTTCAGGGTGATGTTTTAGATGGGTGCAGAATTGGCTCAGACACAGGAAGCAGAGGGTGATGGTGTGAGGAACTTCATCAGAATTGGGTGACGTTACGAGTCGTGATCAGCAGGGGGCAGTGCTGGGGCCGCTACCATTTTAAATATATAGAAATGATTTAGATAAGAATATAAGTAAAAAGCTGGTTAAGTTTGCAGATGATACCAAGATAGGTGGATTGGCAGATAATTTGGAATCCATTATATCATCACAGAAGGACTTGGGTAGCATACAGGCTTGGGCAGATTTGTAGCAGATGAAATTTAATGTTAGTAAATGTAAAGTATTACACATAAGAAGTAAAGATGTTAGGTTTGAATACACAAAGGCGGTTGGAAAATTGAGAGTACAGTGATCCCTCCTCGATCGTGGGGGTTGCATTCCAGAACACCCCGCAAAAGGTGAAAATCCGTGAAGTAAAAACCATGTGTTTATATGGTTATTTTTATATATTTTAAGCCCTTATAAACTCTCCCACACTCTTATAAACATTTCCCGCACAGTTATACAGCATAAACCCTTTGTATTCTCTTAGATATTAGGTAAGATTCATTGAAATTATGTATGTAAACACACTGTTTATATACAGTAAAACCTAAATGTTATTTTAAAGATATCGATCGTCTCCAATATCACATATGTTACAGCCATTACGATAGACAGGCCACCAGCAATAAATACGTACAATGCTAGAAAAATTGTACAGTAAAATGTGTGTACAGTTACACTAAACGTACATACATGTACTAAGTACGTAGAAAATTAATTATGGTTACTCACCAACAATGACATGATGACTTGTCCGATAACGATGAGTTTAATTTTACTACACAACAAAGGAGAGCGTCACAGCTCTTCTAAAGGAACCTCTTCAGGTGACTGTGTAGCACCGCTGTTGTTCTTCTTCCAGCACTCTTCAATCCAAATCCCTAAAGCAGATTCCATCCGGACTACCGTCTTATTACGTCCACTATAACAACTCGTTTCGCACCCTGGTTAAAGGACACCGCGGCCGTAGATCTTATATTATTTTCCTCCTTTTTAAATAAAAAGAACCATGGACTCATTGATGCCGTCATGGCGTAGCTGCTCCCTGCCTTCAACATATCCAAAACTTTCACCTTTTCCCTTAGTGGTATCTCATGTCTCCTTTTTGCCTAATGCTATTTTTCCTCAGTACTGTTAGGAGAATACATCTGTAACAAAGTTTATTCTTAAACTGAAATGAAAACATAAAGTCTCAGGAGCCATCAAAAACCATCAAAGATCAACCTTTGAGCAGTAATATTTTCCTATGGGCAGACCCTTTCATTTTCTGCACACTTTACTGTGTTGTACATTTCATTTTAAATGGATACATTTGCCATTTCTGCCCATCAATTTAGACTTGATAACCCATAATGACAACATGTTTTCAGAATGTTTGGCAAATTTATTAAAAATTAAAAACTGAAGTCTCTCATTTCTTTAAGTATTCTGACCCTTAATTCATTAGATTTCAAAATCCTCCTTTTAACATATAAAGCATTAAATAGCCAAGGACTGGCTTACTTGTCTGAACTCATCATGACTTACAAACCTGAGTGTGCATTAAGATCTCAAGATGCCGGTCTGCTTAGGATTCCAAGGATTAATAAAATAACGGTGGGAGGTCGAGCTTTTAGTTACAGGCCCCCTAAACTGTGGAGTGGTCTGCCTGCTACTATAAGAGATGCCCCTTCGGTCTCAGCTTTTAAATCCTGGCTGAAGACTCACGACTTCAGTTTAGCACACCCTGACTAAAGCTGCTGATTAACTGTACAGACTGCATCTCTGTTGTTAGTCATTAGCACTAAAACATAAGTAACATCCATCCATCCATTATCCAACCCGCTATATCCTAACTACAGGGTCATGGGGGTTTGCTGGAGCCAATCCCAGCCAACACAAGGCGCAAGGCAGGAAACAAACCCCAGGCAGGGCGCCAGCCCACCGCATGGCACACACACACACATACACACACACCCACACACCAAGCACACACAAGGGACAATTTACGATCGCCAATGCACCTAAACTGCATGTCTTTGGACTGTGTGAGGAAACAGGAGTACCCGGAGGAAACCCACCCAGAGACGAAGAGAACATGCAAACTCCACGCAGGGAGGACCCAAGAAATAAACCCGGGTCTCCTAACTGTGAGGCAGCAGCGCTACTCATCACTTGCATGTCCTTTCTCACCACATCCATAAACTTTCTCTTAGGCCTTCCTCTTGCCTGGCAGCTCTATCCTTAGTACCCTTCTCCCAATATACCCAGCATCTCTCCTCTGCACATGTCCAAACCAATGCAATCTCACCTCTCTGACTTTGTCTCCAAACCATCCAACTTGAGCTGACCCTCTAATGTCCTCATTTCTAATCCTCTCCATCCTCATCACACCCAATGCAAATCTTAACATCTTTAACCCTGCCACCTCCAACTCTGTCTACTGTGCCACCGTCTCCAACCCATATAACATAGTTGGTCTCACTACCGTCCTGTAGACCTTCCCTTTCACTCTTGCTGATACCCGTCTGTCACAAATCACTCCTGACACTCTTCTCCACCCACTCCACCCTGCCTGCACTCTCTTTATCACCTCTCTTCCACAATCTCCATTACTCTGTACTGTTGATCCCAAGTATTTAAACTCATCCACCTTCGCCAACTCTACTCCCTGCATCCTCACAATTCCACTGACCTCCCTCTCATTCACACACATGTATTCTGTCTTGGTGGTCCTACTGACCTTCATTCCTCTCCTCTCTAGAGCATATCTCCACCTCTCCAGGGTCTCCTCAACCTGCTCCCTACTATCGCTACAGATCACAATGTCATCAGCAAACATCACAGTCCACGGGGACTCCTGTCTAATCTCATCTGTCAACCTGTCCATCACCATTGCAAATAAGAAAGGGCTCAGAGCTGATCCCTGATGTAATCCCACCTCCACCTTGAATGCATCGGTCACTCCTACTGCAGTCCTCACCACTGTCACACTTCCCTCGTACATATCCTGTACCACTCTTACATACTTCTCTGCCACTCCTGACTTCCTCACACAATACCACAACTCCTCTTTCCTCACCCTGTCATATGCTTTCTCCAGGTACACAAAGACGCCATACAACCCTTTCTGGCCTTCTCTATATTTCTTCATCAACATTCTCAGAGCAAACATCGCATCTCATCACTCATAAGCTGAAGCACTTTCTGGAAAAAAGCAGCTTGAAGTAGTCGAGTTGCTGGTAACCCGTAGTGTCCACTGGCTCGCCGTGCCATCTGAAGGCCAGTTGTCTCCCACACATCCACTGTATGTCTGTGTATTCTTCCCAGGGCAAACATTGCCGTAGGCACATCAGCTGCACGAGCGCGCTCTGCACTACGGTCAGCTGGGAACCAATCAGCTGATGCAGGTACCTGTCTTTCATCATCGATTTCCAACTCATGTGCATCAAAATCGGAGTTCGATAATTGTCTCTGTAGTCCTATGTGTAGGCACATGAGCTGTACGGTCCAATTAGCTGATGTGGGTACCTGACTTTTGTTTTTGTATCAAAATCAGATTTCAATAAGTTAGAGTCTGATTCGGCAAAAATACACAATAAATAAATAAATAACACACATGGAGTGCTTTGCATTGCGCATTCACTTTGCTCTCTCACCCGATGCTGATGCCATTCTAAACGTTTTTTTACTCTACGCTACTCACGTACTCCCAGGGATTCAACGTCAGGTCAATGAGTCTAACAGTCTTCTTAGCAAAGAGAGTCTACCTATAATATAACACTGAGTTTTATCAATGTTTACAGACTTTTTTCACCTTCTGCCCCTGAATGTTGACTTTACAGTAGTTGATATCTGCCCTCAACCCCTTGTGTCGACAAAAGTCGACTTCCGCCCTAAAAGAGTTAAGAGTGTCTTCCATCTAGCCACTCTACCATAAGCACGTGATTACTGGAGTGCTGCTGACATAGTTGTCTTGCTGACAGATTCTCCGATCTTGGCAAAGGACTTCTGAAGCTCTGCTAGAGTGACCATTGAGTTCACGGTTGCAACCCTAACCATGGACCTGAGCTATAAGACAGTTGCCCTCGATGGGCATCTTCTTGGAACTCTGGGTGGGAAAAAAAGAGTCTGTGATCGCTCCCTTAGGTGCCCTCTAACATGTCCAGTAGGTGCTTACCTCTGACGAGCCTAGAAGGTGATCTTCTGGTGCGTCCCCTAGGTGCCCTGGGGTGGTGGTGCTTATTTCTGACAAGCCTAGAAAGTGACCTTCTGGTGCGTCCCCTGGTGTTCCAGGGTCATGGTGCTTATGTCTGACGAGCCTAGAAGGTAACCCTCTGACGTGTTCCCTAGATGCCCTGGGGTGGTGGTGCTTACCTCTGACAAGACTAAAAGATGACAATCTGCCACACCCCCTGATGTTGTGAGGTGGCAGTTCTCACCTCTGACAAGCCTAGAAGTTGACCCTCTGACGTGTCCCCTAGGTGCCCTGGGGTGGTGGTTCTTATCTCTGAAGAGCCTAGAAGGTGACCTTCTGCCACACCCCCTGTTGCCATGGGGTGGCACTTCTCACCTCTGACGAGCCTAGAAGATGACCTTCTGGTGCGTCCCCTGGTGTCCCAAGGTCATGGTGCTTACGTCTGACGAGCCTAGAAGGTAACCCTCTGACGTGTTCCCTAGATGCCCTGGGGTGGTTGTGCTTACCTCTTACAAGACTAAAAGGTGACAATCTGCCACACCCCCTGATGTTGTGGGGTGGCAGTTCTCACCTCGGATGAGCCTAGAGGGTGACCCTCTGACGTGTCCCCTAGGTGCCCTGGGGTGGTGGTTCTTATCTCTGAAGAGCCTAGAAGGTGACCTTCTGCCACACCCCCTGTTGTCATGGGGTGGCACTTCTCACCTCTGACGAGCCTAGAAGGTGTACCCCCCGCCAACGCACGTCCCTGATACTTTGTTATTCGTGCATGATGTTCTTCTTTTTTTCCCCAATTGTGGATTCTTAATCTAAGCCAGAATTTTGACTTTCATGTATTTATCTGTTATTTTGTGTTCAGTATTTGATATTACTTTGTATCTGGTGTTATTAATGTCAGCTTTGTTTCTATTCCTATTGTAGCCTTTGAATATTGGTGAAGTGCTTTGAGCTTGGGAAAGGTGCTATATAAATAAAATGTAGATTTAAAACATATATGAGATTTCATGAGGTTTTGCACATACAAGACCCCCCTCTCCATTTGCCTTATTTCTCATTTGCCTATCATAAGCTGTCTTAACACTATCTGATGGATAGATCAAAATATATCTCTCATCATTTATAATGGCGGGTGAAATATTGAGATGATGTTTAGGCAAGTGGAAATTGAACAGAATGGAACAAAGGAAACACACATTAATGAACTAATTTAAAGCATTTTGGAGCCAAGACCTTGACTGAAAATTAATGCAAAGGGCTAGAGTTATGCAGCACTGAATTATGAGAACTTAATTAAGATTGATTGATTAATTTAACTAATAAAGTTAGACGATAATGGACATGTTACTGGAGCATACCTACATTTTTTTCCTTCTTTTTTTTTTTTCTTTCCTCTTCTTGATTCTTTTATACTACTTAAATTATCTCCTGCAAATGTGATACATCATTAAATATGAAAGCATTAAGTGGTGACCTGGGATTTCCAGCAAGGCTCTCTCTTTTTCTCAATATTCTGATTGCAGTCCTGGCTTCTATTTTTAGACGCTTAAGATGCCTTGCATAAGTAGACTGACAATCAGGAAGAAATAGAGTTGAGACTCTGAACTGTGCAGCCTCTCGGCACTCTGTGTTCGACTGCTTTATTCAAATATTAAAACAGCTTTGATGCCCTGCGATGAGGAAAGGCAACAACTAAATTAACTTTAGAGTTAGAAGCAAAAACAACACAGGACTGGAAAAAAATTGTGCTGCAGGGTACCAATGCAGCAAATGGAAGAGTGTTTGTTTCATTAGTTGGCCAAGGTAGGGTTAGGATTTCAACATTATTCAACATTGTTGTAACAAGAAATTTGTGTGCAGTGTTAGTACAAGTGTAATATCTGGTGCAATTGTTCGGATCATTTCTGATATCTCGGCCCACTTTTTCAAATTCGAACATTGGAACAATCTACACGAGAACAGGCCATTCAGCCCAACATAGCTCACCAGTCCTATCCACTTAATACTTCTAAAATAACATCAAGTCGAGTTTTGAAAGTCCCTTAAGTGCTACTGTCTACCACACTACTTGGTCATTTATTCCATGAGTCTGTAGCTCTCTGTGTGAAGATAAACTTCCTAATGTTTGTGTGTGTTTTGTCTCGGTAGAGTAATATGTTACTCTACTTTTCCCTTTTGTATTATTAATAGGTAGCCTCAAATCTCACAGTCTTACCACTGTTTATAAGGTATTATAGTATATAAATGTATAATATAGTAAATGACTTGCAGGTAAATGCAGAGGTCATTTATCTGTTCTCATCCTCTTAGATCTGAGTGCCGCATTTGACACCATCGATCATAATATTCTTAGAAATCACCTCAGTCAATGGGTGGGCCTCTCTGGCATTGTCTTAAATTGGTCTGAATCCTACCTGGCAGGGAGAAAATTCTTTGTTAGTTGTGGTAATTACAACTCAAAGACACATGATATCCTATATGGTGTTCCACAAGGCTCTATCCTGGGTCCGCTGCTCTTCTCAATCTACATGCTTCCATTAGGTCAGATTATCTCAGGGCACAACGTGAGCTACCACAGCTATGCTGTTGACACACAGCTGTATTTATCAATTGCATCTGATGACCCCAATTCTCTTGATTCACTAACACAATGTCTGACTTGTATTTCTGAATGGATGAATAGTAACTTTCTCAAGTTAAATAAAGAGAAAACTGAAATCTTAGTGATTGGCAATAATGGATACAATGAGGCTATTAGAAATAAACTGGATACATTAGGATTAAAAGTCAAAACGGAGGTAAAAAGCTTAGAGGTAACTGTTGACTGTAATCTAAATTTAAATCGCATATTATTCAGATCACTAGAACAGAATTTTTTCACTTAAGAAACATAGCAAAAGGCAGACCTCTTATATCATTGAAAGATGCTGAGAAATTAGTTCACGCGTTTGTTTTCAGTCGACTAGATTACTGTAACGCACTCCTCTTAGGACTACCCAAAAAAAGACATAAATCGTTTGCAACTAGTGCAGAATGCAGCTGCTAGAATCCTAACCAGGAAAAGAAAATCCGAACACATCTCTCCAGTTTTGATGTCACTACACTGGTTACCTGTGTCATTCAGGATTGACTTTAAAATTCTGCTTATGGTTTATAAAGCCTTAAATAATCTCGCCCCATCTTATATATCGGAATGTTTGACGTCTTATATTCCAAATCGTAACCTCAGATCCTCAACTGAGTGTCTCCTTAGAATTCCAAGAGCAAAACTTAAAAGAAGTGGTGAGGCGGGCGGCCTTCTGCTGTTATGCACCTAAAATCTGGAATAGCCTGCCAGTAGGAATTCGCCAGGCTAATACAGTGGAGCACTTTAAAAAACTGCTGAAAACACATTACTGTAACATGGCCTTCTCATAACTTCACTGTAAATTAAATCCTGATACTCTGTATATCCAATTCATTATAATAACTTTTCATGGTGGATCTAAAATCTGTACTAACCCCTACTCTCTCTTCTGTTTCCTTTTCTGGTGTCCTTTTGGTGGTGGCGCACACCACCATCTACTCAAAGCACCATGATGTTCCAACAATGATGGATGGATTAAAAGCCCGAAGTCTGTATGACCATCAGCATCAAGTGACTCCGTGAGAACCCTAAATACAAAGAGGACTACAGTAATCCCTCCTCCATCACGGGGGTTGCGTTCCAGAGCCACCCGCAAAATAAGAAAATCCGCGAAGTAGAAACCATATGTTTATATGGTTATTTTTATATTGTCATGCTTGGGTCACAGATTTGCACAGAAACACAGGAGGTTGTAGAGAGACATGAACTTTATTCAAACACTGCAAACAAACATTTGTCTCTTTTTCAAAAGTTTAAACTGTGCTCCATGACAAGACAGAGATGACAGTTCCGTCTCACAATTAAAAGAATGCAAACATATCTTCCTCTTCAAAGGAGTGCTTGTCAGGAGCAGTGACTGTCACAGAGATAGAGAGAAAAGCAAACAGATCAATAGGGCTGTTTTTCTTTTAAGTATGTGAAGCACCGCGGCACAAAGCTGTTGAAGGCGGCAGCTCACACCCCCTCCGTCAGGAGCAAAGTGAGACAGAGTTTGTTTTTCAATCAAAAATCAATATGTGCCCTTCGAGCTTTTAAGTATGCGAAGCTCCGTGCAGCATGTCGTTTCTGGAAGCAGCTGCACAAAAGATCACAACGTGAAGATAATCTTTCAGCATTTTTAGACGAGCGTCCGTATCGTCTAGGTGTGCGAACAGCACCCCTGCTCAATCCCCCTACGTCAGGATCAGAGAAAGTCAGCGCAAGAGAGAGAGAAAAGTAAGCTGGGTAGCCTCTCAGCCATCTGCCAATAGCGTCCCTTGTATGAAATCAACTGGGCAAACCAACTGAGGAAGCATGTACCAGAAATTAAAAGACTCATTGTCCGCAGAAACCCGCGAAGCAGCGAAAAAATCTGCGATATATATTTAAATATGCTTACATATAAAATCCGCGATGGAGTGAAGCCGCGAAAGGCGAAGCGCGATATAGCGAGGGATTACTGTATTTCATTTATGTTAGGTAGAATGCCCAGAGGGGACTGGGCGGTCTCGTGGCCTGGAACCCCTACAGATTTTATTTTTTTCTCCAGCCTTCTGGAGTTTTTTTTTGTTTTTTCTGTCCACCCTGGCCATCGGACCTTACTCCTTTTGTATATTAACAAATGTTGTCTTATTTTAATTTCTTATTTTGTCTGTTATTTTTCTTTTCTTCATTATGTAAAGCACTTTGAGCTACTTTTTGTATGAAAATGTGCTATATAAATAAATGTTGTTGTTGTTGTTGTATAACTTCTCCCCACGTTTCCTTCTACATCTATAACTTCAGGCAATTAGGTGTAGTAAAAGACAAGCAGGATTTAAGTTACAATTTAAACACTGTATTATTGGTAATATTCATAAATAATAACAATATGATAGAGATAGATAGATACTTTATTAATTCCAATGGGAAATTCACATATGCAAAGTACATTTGAATATTGGCAACCATACAACCTGATTAAATGGTGATGTGTAGTTTCAGGTGGCACACAGACTTATTAGTTATTTAAAAATGTCTGTAGGTCATTTGTGGTGCTCAGCTTTCTGCAGAACAGGCCGTATGCCTGTTCCAATATGGCTGCCGAGCTGTGCTCTCCATTGTGTTGTCCTTTCAGTTCATCAGTTTGGTAAGAGAGAGGGATGCTCCTTCATCAGATGTTAGTAAGAGAGAGAGTGTGAGGTTAAGCAAGTAAATTTATAGATGTTCTGTCCAACCCCTAGAGCCAATAGAACATCATGGTACTTAAAATCTTCTGATGCAAGCCAATTCCAAACAGCCATACTTCAGACCAATGGAGGAATGGAACATCTTAACACCTGCCACCCCCCAAAACCATATGTTAAGGTAAAGCTTAGCAGTTAGGCAGCCTGGCTTTCTTGTGGGGGTTGAAAGACTTTAGCAGAGAAACACTCGCCAAACTGGTTTAAGGCCCTTCCTCCCCCAACTCTGTCGTAAAATTCATTGAAACCCATTCCTAAGGGGGTAAACATGAATGTTTCTCACTAATGTAACACTAAATCACATTGCTTTGCCTAAATTACAAATAAAGACATACAAAATATTTATCAAGTTATATGCAAAATCTCAATAGAATTCTGCAACATTAACTTTTTCTAATAGAAAGACTAATTTCATTTTAATTTAAAGAAATCAAATTCACTTTTAGAGGAACCTTAAAAAAAAGGTTTACTTATCTCAGCAGTGAGAAGTCAAGCAAAATGACCTTTTATTGGCTAATAAGATTGCAATATGCAAGATTTCAAGGCAACTCAGGCCCCTTCTTCAGGCAAAGATGTAATACAGAAACTGGAGTTCCAGTTTCTGTATATACACACCAGGACCGATACAGCATTGGAAAACCTTTATGTGAGAAATCTTAAATGTAAAAAATGAATAGACCTCCCCAGGCTAAGATTCATTTAGCAAAAGAGAAGAACAATGCATGGTCAAGATGTTTAGATATGATAACTGTCCAACAAAGTCTTTTGGAGTTTCTGATGAGTTTGTTAATACAATGTGGGTCTGTGGTCAGGTTGTCAGTCTGGGAGGGGCAAACAATCCTCATATCTGGCCATAAAACTCTTGTCTCTATTTAAACAAGTCAAGCTAAATGACCCCTTTTGTTGGCCAACTAGAAAGATTACGATATGCAAGCTTTCAAGGCAACTCAGGCCCCTTCTTCAGGCAAAATGTAATACAGAAACTGGAGCTCCCTGTGTTTATATACACACTAGGACAAGTAACAACATTGGTAAATCTTTAAGTGAGACATGTTAGATGTAAAAAAATTAATAGACCTCTTCAGGTTAAGATTCATTTAACAAGAGAGAAGAACAATGTATGGTCAAGATCTTTGGATAAGAATAACTGTCCAACAAAGTCTTTTGAAGTTTCTGATGAGATTTTCCATACAATGTGGATCTCTAGTCAGGTTGTCTGTGTCAGTCTGAGAGATGCCAACAATCGTCATACCTGCGGCGGTCCGGTGCCGCTAAGATTCACACCAACAAGAAGACGGTGATTTATTTATTTTTATAGTGGATCCCAGGGGCGTTGCCAGCCTTGGCTCGACCTGCACACACTCACAAACAGAGACAAAAAACAGTACACTGGGAAACTAACAGGAATTAACCCCTTAACCGCCCTCTGCCGGATATATCCGGCATCGTAGCTTTATTGCTGACGCCTTACTGCCGGAATTATCCGGCACATTTGCCTGTGGTTATGTGAATACCTGGCGCGTAGTATAACTGACAGTTTGGCGTGGGTATTATTACTACGTTGTATTTCGACAACTCTGCGCTTGTATTGGCCGATCACGTGATGTGATACGAAAGTGAAAGCTGTGAATATGGCGAAACGTAAACTGACTTCAAGTGAGGTTTTGCAGGGGATTTTGGACAATAATTCTGATCATGATTGTAGCAGTTCTGAAGAAGATTTTAGCGACAATGATGATCAGCAACGTGCGCTGCATGATACTGTGAATGACGAAGCATCAGATGATGGCGATGAGTGGGTGTATCCCCAGCATCTCAACTGGACTGCTGCCCGTTATCTGAGCCAGATATGAAAGATCCAAACCGTGACCGCTTGTTCAAGCTACGTCCTTTGATTGACCATTTATTTGAAATATTTCAGCAGGTATTTCAGCAGGTAAATACTGCTTGAATAAATGTAAAGTAAAAAAACGAAAATTGTTCAGATTTCTCCTGGCATGGGGAATATTTAGGGAGTTGGCGGTTGAAAGGTTAAAGAATATAATGAAATTAAATTATATAAATGAAACCAAGAATACCACCCCCGAACCCCTACGGCGATATTACATCAAACATATAAACACAAACAACTCCACACAGCAAAGTCCATGAAAACAACACTGGATGAAATGAAAGATGATGATAGTGAATCCAGAGATAGTGAGTAAAAGGTGAATGAAAAACAGTCCTACTGGTAGCCACTGAAAGGGTGAAGATGGATGGATGGTTCAAGAGCGCTCCTTTTCTTGCGGGGAAGCCAATGAATCCAATATCAATCCACAGGACACAGGTAGACAGAAGACAATCCAGACCCCAACAATGAACACAATCCAGGACACAAAACTAATTACGGCTTAAACAACAGAAGGCAGTTTCACATAGTAAACGGAATACAAAATACAACAACAAAACACCTTTTTTTTTCTCTTTGGCCACCTGCCCTCCTTTTAAACTCCTTTAACCACCTATGACCCTAAGAGCCCCTGCAGGGACTGCTGGGAGATGCAGTTCTCACTAATAGTACCACTGCTACACCTGACCATAAAACTCTTGTCTCTATTCAAACCATGTTGTAATGTATTAAATTTTAGCATGAGTTTGACTTCCCATTCTTTTCTCTCTTGCTGTGTTCTGAAGTTCCCCATAAGCTCTGTGACTTTAAAGTCCCTCTCACAATGTCCATGGAACATCTGTGTTGCCACGTTTAATGTGGCACCTGTGTAAGTTCATTCTCTGGTACAGTGTTTGTCCAGTTTCTCCCACATAGAGTGCAGTGTCAGGACATTTCATGCAGAGAATTAGGTAGACCATGTTAGATGATCTGCAAGAAAATTATCCCTTTATGCGATGTCCTAGTCGGCAGTGTGGTATAATTATACGGTCTGTATTATAAATGTGAGCACACAATTTATGTAGGCAGGAAGATGTGCCATTTTCTGTTGGTTCACTTAGGGAGCTTAGTTGCTGCAGGTTTGGTGGTTGTCTGTATGCCAGGAGGGGAGGTTCAGGAAATACATTTTTCAGTGTTTGGTCATTGTTTAGCATTGGCTGAAGTTCTTTTATAATTTTTCAAAGTGCTTCAAGATGTGGGTTGTAGGTGACAACAAGGGGGATGCGGTTCTTGTTGTCTTTGTTTTTATAATCCAGAAGGTTGTCTCTCGGTATGCCAGTAGCTCTTCTTATTTGAGTGTCTGTTGTTTCGGGGGTATAACCTTGTCTGATGAAATGGACGTTCATGTCTCTGGTGACTCTTCCTATGAAGTCAGTACTGTGTCTCTTCGGAGAATCCTTGGGTACTGCTGGTTTGACTTTGAGTTGCTTATGGAGTGTTAAATGAGGCACATTACCTGCATTGTGAAGGAGCGTCAGTTATGGCACCACTGCCATGTGACATGATTACCCGAGGGTGATCCTCACTGCTGAGGACCCAAGTGGCTGAACCAGGCCAAGGGGACACCCACATAACACCTGGCTGTGGCAGATAGAGAGTCATTTATGGATGGTGGGACTGGACCACATGCCTGCCCGGGGGGTTGCCAATCAGGATCCTGAGCTGTTTCATCATGTGGTGGGTGTGGCAAAGCGTTGTACCAGTGCATGCTTCCCCCAACCTGACCTCACCTGAGGAATCTTCAAGAAGTTCTTCAGTATCTGACAGGCACTTAATGTTGTCCTAAAATAATATTTTGTGCCGAACGCACTGGTCACCTTTGGACACTTTAACTTGTTTGAGTGATGACTTCATATTAAGTGTTCGTCTTTGTTTCTCTGCTCTCTGAATGGGTAAGGGTGGCAAGATCTGTTATGAAGGAGATGTAGTATCAAGTTTACATACCCCCGCAATCTAACTCCGAGGCAGCGCTCGGCAAACTCCATGACGTCATCAGCGCCTTAGAGACAGCTCATCCCGATGCTGTTTTTATTGCACCTGGAGACTTTAATCAGTGCAATTTACGGACTATACTTCCTAAGTACCACCAACACGTGAACATTCCCACCCGTGGGAAGAACACACTGGATAATGTTTACAGCAACATATGCGGTGCATACAGGGCTGCACCCCACCCCTACTTCGGACAATCAGACCATGTCACTCTGTACCTGTACCCATCCTACAGACAAAGGCTGAAACAAACAAACCCTATCATTAAGCAAGTTAAACTTTGGACCCCAGAGACTAAGAGCACCCTGCAGGACTGTTTTGCTCAGACAGACTGGGATGTGTTTGGGGTTGCAGCCACTCCAGAGGACTTTTCTATCAGCATACAGGACTATGCTGAGTATGTGACTGTGTACATTTAGCACCCGTGTTGACAACGTCGTGCCCACAATTTCAGTCAAGAAGTTCCCCAACCAGAAGCCCTGGATAAACAGTCAGGTACGCCACATGCTGCGTGCCCGCTCTCTTGCATTTAGATTAGGCACTGAGATGGAGTACAAAGCTGCAAAATACGGACTAAGAAAAGTCATCACAGCAGCCAAGAGGCAGTACAGAGAGAAGCTGGAGGGCTTCTATTCTACTGCTGACTCTGGATGTATGTGGCAGGGCCTACAGCACATCACAAACTACAGGACCAGCACATTCGGCTCCACAGACAGTCTTCCGGATGATCTCAACACTTTCTACACCCGCTTTGAGACATCCAGCAACAGCACAGAGTGGAGGCACACACACACCTGGACCACACAAACCAACGGTCTCTTCAGGTCAGGCACACAAAGCATTAAGGAAGATCAACCCCCGTAAAGCAGCAGGACCAGACAACATCCCTAGGTGGGCTCTCAAAGCATGTGCCAACGAGCTGGCTGATGTTCTCTGCTCCATCTTCAACTTTTCCCTTAGTCAGAGCCTCATTCCGTCCTGCTTTAAGACTGCAATCATCGTCTCCCTTGCTTAAAAAAGCCCACCTACCTACCTGAATGATTACAGGCCAGTAGCACTTACTCCAATCATCATGAAGTGTTTTGACAGAGTGGTGCTGGCCCACATTCAGAACATCATACTGGACACTCTGGACCCCCTACAGCATGCCTACTGGCCCAACAGGTCCACCTTAGATGCCATCGCGGGCGTACTACATTATTCCCTCTCCCATCTGGAGAACAAAGCTCTTTGTTGACTACAGCTACACGGTTATCCCCCATAAACTCACCCATAAACTGTCTGTAATTGGCCTGCACCCCACCCTCTGTGACTGGCTCCTTGACTTTCTGACTGGCAGGCCCCAGTCTGTCAGGACTGGTAATAAGATTTCAGCCACCATTATCACAAACACAGGCACCCCACGGGGATGCGTCCTCAGCCCCATCCTCTACACCCTTTTCACCCACGACTGTGTCGCCTCCTACAAAGGTAACATCACCCTAAAGTTTGCAAATGACACCGTAGTGATTGGACGTATCACTGGCCAACAGGAGGGAGGTGGACAGTCTGGCGTCATGGTGTGAGGACAACAACCTCACTCTCAACACAGACTAGACGAAGGAGATGATAGTGGACATGAGGAAGGAGAGGAGACGTCACCGGCCACTGTTCATCCGAGGGCTTGAAGTGGAAAGGGTGAGCAGTATTAAATACCTGGGCGTCTACATCAGTGAGGACCTCACTTAGACACTTAACACCACACAGCTAGTCAAGAGGGCTCAATAACGGCTGTACTTTCTGAGGAGGCTGAGGAAGTTTGATATGTCGACCAAGAACTTTTACAGCTGCATTGTTGAGAGCATCTTGACCAGCTGCATCACCATGAGGTACGGAACACTACTGCTATGGACCACAAACGCCTGCAGAGAGTGGTAAAGACTGCTGCTCCTAAATAACTGACTGGAGTTTGTAACCGTGGTTCACCTCATTCTATTTACCTCACATGACTGTATTTGACTTGTCTATCACACACCTACCTGCACATTACACTTTATACTTCTGTTCTGTTTCTATACTTTATGCTGCCTCTGTTACTTATTATCTATCTGCTACTTATTATTTATGTTTATCTTTATACGTTGGTTTTGGCATTTGGTGTGGACAGTAAAGAAAGAATTTCATTGTACAGGGAAACGTGTTTCCTTACTGTGCACATGACAATACAACTTTGAACTTTGAATATACCAAACTGAGCAAGAGATGCACTTATTGTTGGGCAGTTTTAATAAAAAAAACAATGCAATGTATTATTATACCAAAATCAGTAACGTATTTTCTACCCGTTAGCAGCTGGTCCAATAACTGGTACTTGAAATCTCCTTTTACACATTCAACAGTCAACAAGAGGACGACGCCTTGTCTGCTAATTTGAGAGACCTGATAGAGGAGGTGAAGCGTTTAAGTGCATTAACAGCTTGCTGAGACTTCTGAGAGCCAAATATATGGATAGGAATAGCAGGCTACTCAATACCCCAGAGCTTTCTCCTCACAGTTATCTTCATTAGGGAAGAACACCCACTTATCACCCTTGTTGGTGCTAATTACTACACCTAACTCTCCATGACAGCTAAATTTATGAAGCAGCACCGTCAACTTGTTTTTTTTTTTTAACTGTCAATGAGACGCATATATCTAGTCCGATTATGTAAGGCCAGCTCCTTGATTAGTTGTTGCCATGATCATCAAACTGTAGTGAGCAACAGCTGTAATTCCGTTACTAGAGAATCAATACTATTGAATATTTGTTGGAGTTTGCTATCCAGTTGATGGTAGCCAGAGAAGAAAGGGGCATCAGGTAAAAACTGTCTCTAAACAGGGATATAAAGAAGTACCATGTAATAACGTAACAAAGGTGAAGAGTAGGGTGGCATAGTAGCACAGTGGTAGTGGGGCTGCCTCGCAGTACGGAGACCAAGACGTCTCCAGCTGCTCCAGTTTCCTCCCACTGACCAAACACATGCAGGTTCTGTGAATTGGTGATGCCGAACTGACCCATGTGGGTTTGTGTGTATCTGCCCTGCGATGGACTGACACCCTGTCCGGAGTTTGTTCCTGTCTTGCACCCTATGCTAGCTGGGATAGGCTCCAGCTAAAGCCCTGTCCCCTCGTACTACTCTGGTCTGGATTAGGTGGGTTAGAAAATCACATGACTGAATATTAGAACAATCTAGACAAGAACAGGCCATTAAGCCCAACAAAGCTCACCAGTCCTTTCCACTTCATTCGTCCAAAATGACATCAGGTTGAGTTCTGAAAGTCCCTAATGTCCTACTGTCTACCACAGTACTTGGTCGCTTATTTTTTGTGTCTGTGGTTCTCTGCATAAAGATAATCTTCCAAATGTTTGTGCAAAATTTCCCATTAACAAGTTTCCAACTGTGTCCCCATGTTCTTGATGGACTCATTTTAAAGTCACCATCTTGATCCACTGGATTAATTCCCTTCATCATTTTAAATACTTCAGTCAGGCCTCCTCTTCATCTCCTTAAGGCTCAGCTCTTTTAACCTTTCCCTATAACTCATCCCCTGTAGCCTTGGACTCAGCCTTGTTGCTCTTCTCTGGACCTTCTCTTGTGCTGCTATGTCCTTTAAGTAGCCTGGAGACCAAAACTGCACAAAGGACTCCAGATGAGGCCTGACCAGTGTGTTATAAAGCTTGAGCAGAACCTCCTTGGACTTGTACTCCACACATCAAGGCGCTATATAACCTGACATCCTGTTAGCCTTCTTAATAGCTTCTGAACACCTTCAGGCATTTGATAGTGTAGAGTCCACTACGACTCCTATGTCCTTCTCATAAGGTGTACGTTTGATTTTCAGACCTCCCATTATGTATTTAAACCTCACATTGTAACTTCCTGCATGTAGTAATTTACTTTTTCTGACATTAAATTTCATAAATCTGCCCAAACTTGTATGCTGACCAAATCCCTCTGTAAAGATTAAATGGATTCCAGATCATCTTCCAGTCTTCCTATCTTGGTAGCATCTGCAGACGTAACCAGCTTGTTATTTATATTCCTATCCAGATCACTTATCCTCTTTAATAAAACCCCTGTGTGCATCCAGTGTCCGTGTGTCTTCTGGTGAAGTGCGCATGCGCGGGGCACGGTGCGATACTTCAAAGCAGATGCTTCAAAGGCCGCCTGACGCGTCACACAAGACAGAGAGGGCGGGACCTATAAAATATCGCGTGGGCGATCCAATCGGATTTCGGTAAATGAGGTAAGACCTAAAACAGAAAACATGAAAAATCCAATCGGGTACTGAGACGTGGAGACCAGCTTTCCCCATTGTTGTGCAAGTGTTCACTCTGAGGATGTCAGAGTTGCGATTAAGAAGCTTGGTCCGGTAAAGTGTAAAGTGTCAGTCGTTGAAGGGGTTTTCCTAAATTTACGAATTTTCATGATATTACAATACGATGACTTTTAAAAGTAGATTTATTTTCGCTCACATTACATCAGTTGCTGGGGAGAATCTGCTGATTGCCCACTGTTGTGACAGAAAATTAAACGCATATTACGGACAGCAAAGCCAGTATTACTGTCAGAGAAAATTACAGGCATTTTGCAAAAAAA